>NC_079457.1:7590946-7755946 GCF_903798145.1 Danio aesculapii | reverse complement strand
ATAGATATTAGTTCTTATTTATTAGATAGATACTAGTTCTTATTTATTAGATAGATACTAGTTCTTATTTATTAGATAGATACTAGTTCTTATTTATTAGGTATTTATTCAGTAGATAAGAGTATTCATTTAATAGGTACTACTTATTTATTTAATACAAGTACTTAATAAATAGATACTAGTTCTTGTTTATTAGGTACATATTCATTAGATAGTACATATTTAATAGGTACTAGTCCTTATTTATTAGATACTAGTACCCATTATTTAGATACTAGTTCTTATTTATTAGGTACATTTTCATTAGATAGTACATATTTAATAAGTACTAGTACTTATTTATTAGATAGATACTAGTTCTTATTTATTAGGTATTTATTCAGTAGATAAGAGTATTCATTTAATAGGTACTACTTATTTATTTAATACAAGTACTTAATAAATAGATACTAGTTCTTATTTTAATAGTGACTAGTGACTATTCTGTTGTGACTAGTAACAAAATTTTCCTGTAATAAGTACTATTAGTCCCAACTGGAATAAAGCTATTTAATTCAAAATAACTAGTGTCTAATGATAAGCACTAGTATCTTAAGAATAGGTGGTAGTATCTAATGAATAACAGGCCCGTAGTCAGGGGGGTGGGGGGGTTCGGGTATATCGAAAGACCTGACAAAGATACAGAATTGGTCCCCTATATGAGCTCATTTATCCCATGTTTGACTTCTATGCTATCATAAATTGTGAAACCAAAAAAGGCTATGACCAAGAGGAATCTTCTGTTGGATTATTATTATTATTATATTTGAATATTATGTGTGAGTCCAAATTCTGAATGAGGAAAATTGAATGTACTTGCCAGTTTGTTTTAAGTTTTAACAGATCCCTTAAAAATTATTTAATGATAGATGACAATAAAATTGTAGCTTAAAAAAAAGTATCTTTTCATATTCCCTTATTCTAAAAAATCTAATTTAAAATGCTAATCTCAATATTTCTTAATAAATGGTAATATAAAACTTACAGTGTAATTAAACATCTGTGAATAAACACTTAAATAATAAAATAGTATGGGAAGTAATTTGGGAAAAGGGTTGAAAATATTTTGGTACATTAAAAAGTGTGGTTATGATCACCATCCATCAAGCCCATACAGCAAAAATTGTGCTTAAAGTCACTAAAATGCAGTATTTAAACTATATAATTACATAGAAAATGAGGTAAATAGTGGCAAAAAGGTTCCGTTTTTTTCAGAAAAAATAACCTCCTATTTCAGTAAGCTGGCTCCAGGTCTGAATAAACACTAGTAATGAAAAAGCACGAGTACTTAATGGAAGAGCTACTAGTATCTAAAAAATAAGAACTAGTAACATGAAAATAGATATTCATTTAATGTCAAAACGGCTAGTGGTCACCATTATTTTCCAAATTGAATAGTACACATATGATAATGTGACTTAAATAATCGAGTGCTGTCGTTTTTCCCCCCATTACAACTCAACACTAGAGGGCGCCCCCGTTCAGAAAATCCACACGTAAAACTCACTGGAGAATTATTAATCAAACCTTCAGTCATAGCGATTTATTGCTTTGCTAAACGCTAAAAATAAATCTTTACCAACGCCATCATACCTTAAGCTTTAAATGTTTTTACATTTATGTCCAAGCATTCATAGCTTTAGCTTATATACTGAATATGCCATTATAATCGTATTTGTTTGTGTTTTGCGATTACTCAGGAACCGCCCAAACAACTAGTCGGTTAGTTAATCCATTAGCTGAAATATTTTTGGCTGGTTTTTCATCTCTAAATGATTTTTATAGGCATAGAAAGCATATTAGATGAAAAGTTAATGTTTCAATAAATGAAAACAAAATGTATTAATATGAGTGAAGCAAGATTCAATGTTAACACATTCTGAACTGTCCTTATAACAATGAGGCTATTTTTAAGAAGGAATTATTATACTTTTATTTTTTTTGTATTTTAAATTATTCAAAAGTTGTTGCTGACAAACTGGCCTGAAAGATGGTATAATATTTTTGTATACATTAACATCAACTGAACCAAAATAAAATTCAACTGTTGACCTATTCATTGCTATAAGCCTATTCTTCACATAGCGCTATTGCATTATAATGGCTGCTGATATGACCATTGAGCAGATGGCAAAAAACTGTACAATTTATATCAAATGAGCAAATTTAAAGTCTCTTTTTTGTTGTAAATTTTTTTAAGTGAATATTATGGAGCAACATTATGTGATGAATATTATGTACAAAAATGGTTAAGTAGTAGTCTAGTTGGTGGTTTTTGATTTCTTTCAAATCCTGTTTATAAACCTTCTAATTTGAAAATGTATTAAGAGTAAATCACGTACAGCACTGTAGGGTAAATACAAGTAGGTCACTTGATCGAAGTCATCTGCCATTACAATATGTCTAGTCTTCCATTTAAAAAAATAAATAAATAAAATAAAGTTATATCCCAAATATCCCAGTTATATCCCATTTATTAAATAAAGTTCGTCACAAACTAGCATGACATGACAATAATGAAGCGATTTGCATCATATCTGAACAGAAACCATGACACTGTACAGTTTTTTTAGTATATGAAAATGCTGTGTAATTACCTGATTAATCTGACATAAATGGTGTAGTGAAACTAGCAAGCCCTGCCTACACTCGCTGTACTAATTCAAGCTCACGGAGAACAATTACTCTGCAAACACACTGAAACAAGTCCCATTCAGGGGCGAGGATTTCTAATACGCAAGTCTAAACACATCCAAAAGATTGTGACCTTCAGTTTATCTAATTAATGATTGCATTTAGTTGAGAGTTGATCAGATAACAAAGGGCAAATCATTTTATTCATTCATTTATTTTTCTTCGGCTTAATCCCCTATTTATCAGGGGTCGCCACAGTGGAATGAACCACCAACAATTCCAGCATATGTTTTACATAGTGGATGCCCTTCCAGCCACAATACTGGGAAATGAAATCATTTTATAATCTCATAAACATATAGTTCACCCAAAATGAATTTTACTCACCCTCAAGTGGTTCCAAACCTTTCTTTCTTTCTTTCTTTCTTTTTCTTTCTTTGTCTTTTTTTCTTTTTCTTTCTTTGTCTTTTTTTTCTTTTTCTTTCTTTCTTTTCTTTTTCTTTCTTTGTCTTTCTTTCTTTGTCTTTTTTTCTTTTTCTTTCTTTGTCTTTTTTTTTCTTTTCTTTCTTTCTTTTCTTTTCTTTCTTTGTCTTTCTTTCTTTGTCTTTTTTTTCTTTTTCTTTCTTTCTTTTCTTTTTCTTTCTTTTCTTTTTCTTTCTTTGTCTTTTTTTCTTTTTCTTTCTTTCTTTTCTTTTTCTTTCTTTGTCTTTCTTTCTTTGTCTTTTTTTTCTTTTTCTTTCTTTTCTTTTTCTTTCTTTGTCTTTTTTTCTTTCTTTCTTTTCTTTTTCTTTCTTTGTCTTTTTTTCTTTTTCTTTCTTTCTTTTCTTTTTCTTTCTTTCTTTGTCTTTCTTTCTTTTTCTTTCTTTCTTTTCTTTTTCTTTCTTTGTCTTTTTTCTTTTACTTTCTTTTTTTTCTTTTTCTTTCTGTGTCTTTTTTTCTTTTTTTCTTTTTCTTTGTCTTTTTTTCTTACTTTCTTTTCTTTTTTTTCCTTTGTGTCTTTTTTTCTTTTTCTTTCTTTCTCCCTTCCTTTCCTTTCTTTGTCTTTTTTTCTTTTTCTTTCTTTCTTAAACATCCACAAGATAATATCTCAGTATTGTAGTGTTGCCCAGTGTTTCCCAACCCTGTTCCTTGAGGCACACCAACAGTACATATTTTGAATGTCTTTCTTTCTTTGTCTTTTTTTTCTTTTTCTTTCTTTTCTTTTTCTTTCTTTGTCTTTTTTTCTTTCTTTCTTTTCTTTTTCTTTCTTTGTCTTTTTTTTCTTTTTCTTTCTTTCTTTTCTTTTTCTTTCTTTCTTTGTCTTTCTTTCTTTTTCTTTCTTTCTTTTCTTTTTCTTTCTTTGTCTTTTTTTCTTTTTTTTCTTTCTTTCTTTTCTTTTTTTCTTTTTCTTTGTCTTTTTTCTTTCTTTCTTTCTTTTCTTTTTCTTTGTCTTTTTTTCTTACTTTCTTTTCTTTTTTTTCCTTTGTGTCTTTTTTTCTTTTTCTTTCTTTCTCCCTTCCTTTCCTTTCTTTGTCTTTTTTTCTTTTTCTTTCTTTCTTAAACATCCACAAGATAATATCTCAGTATTGTAGTGTTGCCCAGTGTTTCCCAACCCTGTTCCTTGAGGCACACCAACAGTACATATTTTGAATGTCTCCCTGATCTGACCCATTAACTTCAGGTTTTGGAGTCTCGTCTAATCTTCTGATGAGTTGATTCAGGTGTGTTTGCCTTCAGGAACAGGGTTGGGAAACACTGGTGTAGCCATTTATACTTGGAAAATATCTTGATGTTAAAATGTCTCCTTTATTAACATTTATCAGGTATTGAGGAAGAGCATGTTTGGTACTTACCCATAATCCTGCACTGAAAAGGTGACCACTAAAGTCATCCTGCAGAGGAAGATGAACATATATGGCCAAGGATGATGTGCTTTTCTTCATTCTGCAGAATAAATGTAAATTATGAAATTTAATTCTAGTTTATTTGTATAGCGCTTTTCACAAGAATTATTTTTATCAAAGCAGCTTTTCAAAAGCAGCGCATTATTTCATTATTACAATCAAATTCTGAAAAGTTCAGGTTATTAGTTATCATAACTTTAGTTACTAATAACTAATTAATTAACTAATAGCTTTTAACAGTTAAAGTTATGTCTATGTGTATGTTTAATAAAGTGCATTAAGTCTATGCGTGTTGTTCTTGAAGTGTTTGATGGTTGGCCTCATTTACCTTGTACCATGATGCTCTGTGGTCAAATACTACACCAGGGTCCAAAATGAAGAACAGCCAAATGGACACTGATTTTAAGGCCTGCAAGAGTAAGCAATGATTCAAGCCTGAAATGTTCAACAATGAAAAAAACAAAGACTGCAAATTTACACACAGACTTGAATTAATTCATTGTTTATCAATGCATATGTCTATAGAAGATAAAGAATATGTCAAAAATGGTGAGAACCAACTTTAGATTGTGTATTTTACTTGAACATTACTTGAACATTTTTAAGGTATTTATTTATTCATTGTTGTAACCACCTTTAACCCTCTGGTAGTCTTTGGTCATTTTAGAGATGCCTAAAGTTGGTCCACGGTAACCTTTGAGTTGGCCCACCATACAATCTGAGAAGAGAGTGATGGGGAGGGTTGGGGGGTGAATGCCTTTAATTGAGACCATCATTTTTAATACAACATAACGTTTTTGGATTATTTGTTTTAATGCTGAGCTACAAAAAAGCAAACTAAAATTAAATGTTTTAATTAAATGCAAATGAATCAGATTTAAATAATTGTAATACTGTCACTTTAAGGACAGAGAACAATGCAGAAGAAATCAGTGACCAAATCAAGGAGGTGAAGCTGGACTTGGGTATTCAGCATCGAACTCCATTTTGTTATTAATGGGATTGTTTTTGTTTTTACTGTTATGAATTCATTATAAAAAAAAACTATTTTAAACACTGCAATATTTAATATAAAGCAATGTTTTATAGTTATTTTAAATGTTATTAATTACCCAAATTGGAATACAGTTTGGTATATTTAACTTTGGCCCACAGTCCTCAATCAAGTTTGGTGTTTGGCCCTTTGTGAATAAAGGTTTGGGCACCCCTGTTTTAGACTAAGAATTGTTTTTTTAATAAAAAAAAAACTACGGAATCATCAAAATGGTAGAAAACCCCTTCTTGACTTCATTGGCATTTGGTATGTGAACACACACACGTTTTTCTTTTTAAATCCACAATTCCTTAGTAATGTCTAAACAATTAAGGAAATCACAAGCAGCTTTGTAGAGATAGTAAAACTAGAACACCATGTCATGTTTTTTTTATTTACAACCAGATGGTGCTAATCTCCATTTTTTGAATGGCAGTGTCTCTATTTTACCTTGAAATACTGCAAAAATCCTATTGTTTTCAATATGGGAAAAGTCGATGTTAATTACTGCATAAATATTATTACAACAAAACCCTCTCAAAATGACAACTTTAATAGAAAAACATTATTAAACAAAAATAAAATTGATTGATAATACTGAAAAAAAAAAAAAAATATCTGAGGGTACTTTATGCCAAGACCCCAAGTGTGATTCACAAACAAGGGTTAAGCCTGCAGGTAACACTTTACAGTCAGTAAGCTTGTTTTAGTTCAAGTATTTACTAGTTTGAAAAAATAATCTATCAAATATTTATTTATATTTGTTAATGAGAATGAAGTTGTTCATGTTAACTCACAGTGCATTAACTAATGTTAACAAGTATTTTTAATAATGCATTAAAAAATCTCATCCACCAACAGTGTGCAGCATCCACCTGCAGCTGATTGATGGAGAGGAGACAGCGTGATGAAGCCAATTATGATATGTGATGGCTAGGAGGCCATTATAGATAGTGGCCAGTGGGTAAATTTGGTAAGGATGCCGGGGTTAAACCCCTACTTTTTTTTCGAAGGACATACACAGACGACCTTTTAACCACCACGGACAGTCGCGACCTCGGTTTAACATCTCACCAGAAAGATGGTGCTCACCGAGCAGTATAGAGTCCCCTTCATTATACTGGGGTGTGAGGGCTCACACAGACCGCAGGTTGAGCGCCCCCTGCTGGCCTCACTAACACAGGGTTTCTGCGGGTCTTAAACAGTCTAAAAATTTAAGTATCGAAATTAAATATCGAAATCTCCCGATCTGACCCCCTTAGACTTTTATCTTTGGGGTCATCTGATGGCAATTGTTTATGGTGTGAAGATACAAGATGTGCAGCACCTGAAACTACGGATACTGGAAGCCTGTGCTGGTATTTCTCCTGCGGTGTTGTTATCAGTGTGAAGAGTGGGAGAAAAGGGTTGCATTGACAATCCAACACACTGAGTCGCACATTGAACACATTTTATAAGTGGTCAGAAACTTGTAAATAACTCGTGAAAGAATAAAGTTACGTTAAAACCAAGCACACCATTGTTTTTTCTTGTGAAATTCCCAATAAGTTTGATGTGTAAAACGACCCTCTTCCTATTGAAAAATCAAGTTGGATCCAAGATGGCCGACTTCAAAATGGCCACCATAGTCACCACCCATCTTGAAAAGATTTCCCCCTCACATATACTAATGTGCCACAAACAGGATGTTAAGATCACCAACCATTCCCATTTTATTAAGGTGTATCCAAATAAATGGCTCACCCTGTAGAAAATGATCATGCAAAATTTGTGCATTTTAATTACTAATAAACAGCCAAAATAACAATAAAAGGCAGGTAATAAGCCACTAATAGTGAGAATTGGTCCCTATACTAAAGATGTGTAATTTAGTCTTAACTATACATCTGAGTATATAAAGCAACTAAATAACACATTTAAAAGGGAGTGGTTTAATTGTGAACAG
This sequence comes from Danio aesculapii, assembly GCF_903798145.1. Lineage (NCBI taxonomy): Eukaryota > Metazoa > Chordata > Actinopteri > Cypriniformes > Danionidae > Danio > Danio aesculapii. Next base: position 7,748,412 of record NC_079457.1, on the reverse strand, counting down.
ATAATTAGCCTACTTTGTGTGCAATAACATAAAAAATTAATAAATGTATATATAAGCACCCATTCTGTGTGTCCTACAGCAGATCTATATAGGCAGTGGCTAAGCCTATGGGTGTGTGCATATACTAATATAATTACAAGCATCTTACTTTGAGTTATGTAAAGCATTCCACAAAAATCTATGACTACGTTTAATTTTTTCAAAGTCTTAATAACACCTGAAAAAAAAGTCATGCTTTAATATGAAAATCTGCACTTTTAAGGTCAAAGGTAAGCAAATGAGTTTCACTGAGCATTTACCCACAGTTCAACATTCACTAGTGCATTATTAAAATCCAAAGTTGTGTTTGTTAACAATAGTTAATACCGCAGACGTGCAGTTATGGTTATACGTGTAAAACAATGCTTGCAAACTGTCATTTTTTGTTCACCGTTTTTTTTCTGTCATTGGCATTATACTCAACGGTAAAACCGAAATGTCCTCACACTGAACATTTGAAAGACGCCGGCGCTTCCTCGTGCTGTTGCCTCACTTCTAGGCTTACCACTTTTAATACAAAAAAATAAGGAACGCATACTCCATTAGGGGCCACATCCCCAATCACACGCCCAATAGCATGCCAGATCGCAACTTAAAATATGTTTTCAGGAAGAAAATAAATAATTGGACATTAAAATAAAATGTCTTTTATTGAAATTTGTGTAAACAAATGCAGTCAGTCTTTCTCTTTTACAACTCTGCAGCACTGATATAGCTGATGTTATGTTTAATAGTGTGGTACACCTGCATTACCTCAGCTGCTGTAACCTAGAGGAGAGGAGAACATACTTATGAACCTAATTTTAAGGGTGGTGTTGATAACAGATTTTTGGCTAAAATATTTGTCATTATTTGCAGTAACATGGAAACAGCACATACATAAACTAGCTACAAACATTAGTAAAGTTTTCAAATAGAATATTTCTAATTTAAAAATATGGAAAGTTGCAATTTACTAGTTTATTTTCTTTATATGGGCATTATGTTGTTTATTAATGTATTAACTGTAGTGTTTCATGTAATAAACTAATGCTTATGTGCCTGACTTAACCTTAACAGACAAATCATAATATTACATTGGAATGTGATCCACTTAGTGTATTTACAGAATTTGTACAAATTAAAATTTGTGACCCATTGTGACCCATGTTGTTGACATGGTTTTACTCAGTTAATATTAAATATATATATTTATTATTTTCAGATTTTTTTTTATTTCATGAAGAAATCAGTAAATTACCAAAAATAAATAAATAAATAAATAAATAAAAAATAATATACATACATATACATACTTGAGCTAGATATTCACTGTCATTACCATGTCTGCTTCGGGAGAGACTTGGGGTAATGCAACTCTCCGGAGGCATGTTGTCGCATGCCTGACAGACCCGCAAGAGCCATAGAACGCTCTCCGACAAATCGTGCAGTTGGCTTGATAACAATTTCTAACACTCTGCAGCCAGGTATTTGTTTCCTCCGACTCTCTGCGGTACTTTTGCAGTCGCTTGCCTTTAAACTCTGAAACTTTAAGACCTGGGTTACCCGGAGAAGAATCTGCCATTACTCCGTCAAGACCTGACAGACTCCACTTAAAAGACCCGCCCTCCTCACTGGACAAAGACCAATCAAACTAACGATGACATCAAGTATTACCCAATCAAAAGTAGGAAATGAGGCATCTTCATAAAGTGCGTGTGGGATGATTTGCATGAAAAGCTACTTTTAAAAAAATGATAAATACGGGACAAAACCCGTCCATTGATTCAAAACGGGACGCGACATTTGTTTCTCAAATACGGGACGATTCTGTATTTTAAGGGACGGGTGGCAACCCTACTCACTTCACCGCCGCTCGCCATGTTAAAGTGTGGAATGATGGTTAAGTGCCCCCTAAATTGGGTGCATAGAGACTGAATATTTACTAGCGGGGAGGAGTTTCCTCACACAGTCATTTCGGGGAGATATAAAATGCACATAAATTATTTAAACGCAAAACAGAAAAAAACGCAATTCACAAGCTCGTATTGAACCGTGGATGTCGTCCCGAACGGTTCAATATTATATTAAGAATTGTGGCATCTCTAATACACACATTTAAAAAATTTGTATCATAGAGATATTGTAGGAATGGGTTTTAAAACCACAGTGGTTCGAACTGTAGTTCTGCCGAATGACTAAAAAATCAGTATTGATGGTAAAAAAAACTACATTCTAGTCAAATCATTCTTCTGCAATCTTATACCAAAAACAGAAATAAGGGCAGGATTAATAGCTATAAATGTGGGAGAGCGTTGATATTATATGATTGTATTGTACTGCAATATGGAGCAATTAAGTGTTGATGTTAAATCAAAAGTAATTCACAAATACTTGATAATGAGATGATTTATTGACAACAATTCTCTTTGGTTACAACTGAATTAATTATAAAATAACTGTATAAAATGATCAAATATGGAATGATAAAGCATATGATATAAATTGTACCCAGCTTAAATGTAAAATTAAAGTTACCAGAGGTAGAAGGAGAGACACAGGGGGGGGGGGGGGAGAGAGAGACGATGAGAGCATGCCAGGAAGTTAGCCTGATTGCAGTAGAGTCAGAGACGATGAAAAGGAGCGGCCAGGAAAAAGAGGCAGAGCAGCGTTTTACCACCTATTTTGTATCTTTCTTGACCATGTGACTAAAGCCCAAATGCTGAGACATTCAAACTGACCAATCAACATGTGACCACATCGTAAAACCCCCAAAGTCCACATACCAGGGCCTGATCTTATCAGTATCTGCCTTTGGAGTCAGTATGGACCTTCTTGAGTCAAAAAGACATGTTTAGTCATAGAAACAAAAGCATATGATAATTTAGCCTCTTACAATATCACATGTAAATAGAAATATTTACATTACATGTGTATTTATATATGCATAATAGATACATAAAATACACATTTTATGTAGCCTCATAAACCTATATAAAATGTATCGTTTAATAGCACTAGTTTAGTATAAATCACTCCCTTCAATGAGTGATACTTTACGCAAGCATCTGTTCACAGAATTTCCATCACAGCCATCATTTCATTACGTAAGAACCAATAATACATTTTACTGAACTGCATTTTCATAGAGAGATCATAATGAGTCACAATGAAACTTGAACAGAATTTTCTCTGGTCAAAGCTACACTATAACAAGCAGAAACACACTTAATGTGGGTTCTTGTATGTTAAGCATGCAAAATGAGTGCTTACAATACTTAAGTTTGTTGTGCATTACAGAGACAAAAATATAAATATAGTGTCATCAGGTTTTTTTTTTGTGTATAAGGACTAAAATGCAGCTTTGCTACATGCAAAAAAACAAAAATAAAATTGATCACTGACAGAAGATGTGGTATATGTTGGATATATGTCATTATTATAATTACTGTTTTTCCCCTTATTATTATTGATATTACTGCAGCTAACATCACAGAATATTACTTTCATCATCAACAACTTCAGTATTATTATTTTTATTATGACGACTATGAATCCGAAGTACTATTTAATACACTACTAATGTGATTCTGATTTTCATTTCTGATTATATACATTCCTGTTGTTTTCTTTCTTTTCTTTTGTTTCAGTTGTTCTATTGCTGTTTATGTGTTCAATGTTTGCCATATGTTCTTTGTTGCGCAATATGTTGTTATTGTTAACATAATATGTATGTTTCGCATTAATTGAAAATTCTCTTAATAAAAAAGCACCCATAGTTGTTTTAAATGACAGTGATTTAAATGATAGCAAAGTACAAATCTCCCAAAATAATACTTAAGCGCAGTAATTAAATAAAATTGCCCAAGTATTATACACCCCTGGGCAAATGTTATTAAGCGGAAGATTTGTAATTAGGAATATTATTTATAATGATAATGATGATTCTGGGATTTTAAATGTGTGTTGATAAAATACAAAATATGCTTGAAAAACACAGGCAACCTGAGAGCAGATTGGTTAAAAGCAACAAATCTGTATTGTCAGATTTTACTTTGATTACATACAAAAGTTACTTTATGATTATGGTAGTTTAATAATACCATATTCATATAATATTCTTAAAAAGTCTTTATTTATTTGATTCATTTTCGACTCTTTCTTGATTCTCTTGTTTATTTCCAGAGTAAAAAGATAAGTCTACTATACTGTATATCTGCAATTAAATGTGGAAATTAAGAATACAATACAAATCTAAATTAATTTATTACTTTATTTAAAAAAACATGGAAAAAAATGTAACGACAAGATAAAATGTTGCCGATTAAATGCAGTCAAAGCAAATTATAATGCCATGTTTAAATTTGATGGCGCACTCAATTATTTTAATGACTTCTGTAATTTTGACTAATGTACTGATAACGTGCACGTTTTGTAAAGCTGCTTTGGAATAATAATTATTGGGAAAAGCGTTTAGATTTTCCTATTTATTAATACAACCTAAGAGGTGCTTCATGTTGTGATTTCTAAAGAGAAAATTTGTATAAGAGATACATTTGATAGAACATGAAGGAACATTGATTCTTTATTTATATTTTTCATTCTTAAATATTATCAGGACATTTCAGGCCTCTCAGCAGTACCTCTTGTACTTCTCACAACAATACAGTGACTGAACGTTAAAAAAAAATCTATAAAAAAATTACTTACCAGTGGGTACAAATGTAAAAATGAACACGCAAAACTATATGCGAAACCATTAATGAGCACCCCAAGTAGAACTAATCCACACCCAGCACATTAACACTTACTATGTAAACCTGAAATGCATAAGGTAATGATGAATCATGTTTAGCTAGCAGTGACGCTGCTCTACTTCTAAAATTAATGTCAGAAACACAACTCTGTCTCACTTAATGTGTCATGTTTCATTTTTATTGTTGCTATGCATTATAAGAAACACAGACACTGCTTGAAATTTGCAAAGCAATGTATAATGTGACCTAGTAAAAGTAGGTGTAGTAAGTGGCAATAGCTATCCTTCGCTAATTAAAATCGAGTAGCATGCATGTGTATTATCCAAGAATGTCACATATCCTAGTACTTAAAATGTATATAATTAACAAAAACGTTTTAAAGGAACACTGCATTTTATTCAGAAATAAGCTCATCTTATTACTTCCATAGAGTTAAAGTTGAGTTTTACCATGTTTAAATTTATGTAGTTGAGGCCAGCTAGTGAAGCCTCCTTGATAGAGCAACCGACTCCCATGCGGAAGGTTGCCGGTTCGATACCAGCTCGGAGTTGGTTGGGTAGTGTAGGACCGTTGGAGTAACATTTAGACAACTCTTAGCAAAGCTTAGCATAGATCATTGAATTAGATTAGACCATTAGCATCTCGCTCAAAAAAATAAATATTTAGATGATTTTCCTATTTAAAGCTTAACTTCTGACGTTAAATTGTTTGCTAAGACCAGTGGAAAATGTAAAGTTGCTTTTTTTATGTCCATAAGGCAAAGAACTATACTCTCATTCTGGTGTAATAATCAATGAACTTTCTATCTCTTCAAAGTTCGCAAAAAAAAAAAACTAAAATCAAATGAGAGTTAGGTGCGTTTCCATCCAATAGTTAGAGTGGCTCACTATAGTATTGGCAACCAATGGTAAACAACGCTAGCTGTCAGTCATTCATTCATTTTCAAACGCTTTACCAGGGCCGGGTCGTGGGGGCAGCAGAACCCCAGACTTCCCTCTCCCCAGACACTTCCTCCAGCTCCTCCCGAGGCGTTTCCAGGCCAGCCAAAAGACATAGTCCCTCCAGCGTGTCCTGGGTCTTTCCCGAGGCTTCCTCCCGGTGGGACATGCCTGGAACACCTCTCAAGGTAGGCGTCCAGGAGGCATCCGAAATAGATGCCTGAGCCACCTCAGGTGACTTCTCTTGATGTGGAGGAGCAGGGGCTCTACTCCGAGCTCCTCGCAGGTGACAGAACTCCTCACTATATCTATAAGGGTGCGCCCCGACCCTGCAAAGGAAACTCATTTCGGACACTTGTATCCAAGATCTTGTCCTTTCGCTCATGACCCAAAGCTCATGACCATGGGTGAGAGTAGGAATGTAGATTGACTGGTAAATTGAGAGCTTTGCCTTTCAGCTCAGCTCCTTCTTTGTCACAACTGACCGGTACATCGATCACATTACTGCTGCCACTGCACCGATACACCAGTCAATCTTATGTTCCATTTTTTCCCTCACTCGTGAACAAAACCCCAAGATGACTGCCTGAGTGATCCTAAGAGCTGTTGTCGGGGTCTAATGCCTCTGGTAGGGTCTCCCAAGGCAAAACGGTTTTAGGTGACAGGTCAGAAGTGCGGTTCAAAAACCCCTTATGAGTAAAATAACAGAGGATCGTGACGTCGCCTGGTATGGTGCAGTCGGGCCCCACCCTGGAGCCAGGCCAGGTGTTGGGGCTCGTATGAGAGCGCCTGGTGGCTGGGTTTTTTCCCACGGAACCCGACCAGGCTTAGCCCGAAGAAGTGACGTGGGACAATCCTTCTGCAGGCCCACCACCTGCAAGGGGAGCCGTAAGGGGCTGGTGCATTATGGAGCGGGTGGTGGTCAAGGTTAGGATCACGACAACTCGAGCGTCAGGCACAGAAACTGGCTCTTGGGACAATAATAGGGGTAATTTTCGCTATGGCAGTTTATTTTGCAAATGCATGTCCATCTCCCATAAGTCCAAAACCACCTCAAGTTAGCATAAAAATGTTTTATTTTTACTTATTTTTTGAAATATGGCATTTTTCTCATTCGTTTCTCATGCAATACTTTACAATGCGCATTAATTCAGAGTGATGGAAACTCAACTATTGTTACCAAATCTGGGATGTGCTCGAATAGGATATTTTCAGAATGTCATATCTGTTCTTACTTAAAACATAATCGACAAAAATGTTTTAAATGAACACTCCAATTTATTCTGAAATACGTTTATTTTACTACTCCCCTAAAGTTAATGATTAGTTTAAAATGTTTGAATCCATTTAGACAACTTTTAGCATAGCTTAGCATAGATCACTGAATCGGATTAGCATTAGCATCTCACTCAAAAGATTAACAAAAAAGTTTAGATTATTTTCCTATTTAAAGCTTGACTCTTCTGTTGTAACACTGTGTGCTAAGAACAAAGGGATATGAAAAGTTGCTATTTTTTATGTCGATAAGACAAGAAACTATACTTTCATTCTGGCGTAATAATCAAGGAACTTTCAAACTCTTAAAAGTTTGCAAAAAAACTAAAATCAATTGTGAGCTAGGTGAGTTTCCATCAAGTAGTTAGAGCGGCTCACTACAATGGGGGTAATTTTTGCTCTAGCAAAGTTTATTCTGCAAATGCATTTCCATCTTCCAAAAGTCCCAAACCACCTCAAGTTAGCATAAACAAATGTTTTTTTTTTTTCAAAGTAGGGGGTTTTTATTCAAAATATGGCATTTCCCTCATTCATTTCTCATGCAATGCTTTAAAATGTGCATTAATATAGAGTGATGGAAACTTAGACCCTTTTCACATTTCAGCGTTTCGCAGTAGCGGAAGTCATCATAATTGGGAAAACTTAGAGTGCAGTAAATGGGAGAATACAACAAATAATTTTTTACAATCTTATTTGCTCAAATACTTACAAAATAAAACTCCACGATGATGTTATAAAGTTCAGAAAAACAAAAAAATGTGTGAGACTGATGACGGCAGAATAACGTCAAATTTACTGTCCTGTCCCATAAACGCTGCATTAGTAACACCTCGCACAAGCGGTAATTCGTTTTTTGTAATTTGATACAAAGATGATCTAATACATACATAAATATATAAATGTTCATAGGTTTTGTTTAAAAAAAAAATCTAACTATTAAAAACTTTTAAGGATTTAAGATGGTGGTGATCATTAAACGCGCCATAACAAGCTTGTGAAAAGGGTCCATTGTAACCAAATCTGGGAAGTGCTCAAATAGGAGATTTTCAGTACGTCATGTCTGTACTTAAAATGTATATGATTAACAAAAATGTTTTAAAGGATTGCTCCACTTTTTTCACTTTATGCATATTTTTTTTTAACTTTATATCCTCCCCTAGAGTTAAAGGGGTTTTACCATGTTTCCATTTATTTAGACGACTTCTAGCTTGGCATAGATCATTGAATCAGATTAGACCATTAGCATCTCACTCAAAAAATGATTATTAAAATAATTTTCCTATTTAACGCTAGACTCTTCTGTAGTTAAATTGTGTGCCAAGACCAATACAAAAATGAAGATCTGCTTTTTTTTAATGTCAATTATGTACGGAATAATACTCTTATTCTGGTGTAATAATCAAGAAAATTTAAATATTTTCAAAGCTAGCAAAACAAAACAAAAAACAAAAGAGAATTAGGTGCTTTTCCATCAAGTTGTTAGAGTGGCTCACTATAGTATTGGCAACCTAGCAACCAACAGTAAACAAGGCAGGCATAATGGGGGTAATTTTCATTATGGCAGAGTTTAATCTCACAAAGTAAAATCTCTCTTGAATGTTTCTAATACTTTACTGAATCTAGAAAGCGATGCATTATGGCAATTCTGAAGGCATACGATCCAAGTATACATGTGCATTTTCTGGGAATCAGGACTGTGACCTTGCTATGACTAGTCTAGCACTGGCGTTTTGTCTTGATTATAAATCGACATTTTCTCCTTACTCTGAAACTCCATCATCATTCCAGCACAATTAGACTAAGACATTGATTCAACTTAATTCCCAAAACCAGAACAATCAAATTAACATGTCACTCACCCAAAATCCTTTCTTCTTTCTCACAGAGGATGCAGGAGGGGTGGAGATGGACATGAGGTGTATAAATATCAAGGGCTGCAGTGGAAAGACACGCTGGTTAAAGCAGGACCTACTGATCACTTGCTTCAGTAAACCAAGTTCTTTCTTCTCCTACCAAACAAGGACAAGGACTAAAATCATGTAAGTAATGTAACTTTGTCTTTACTTTGTCTTGATATTTGCTCTCTTATTTGCACATATTCATAGTTTTTTATCCACCATAAGATGATTAAAGTCAATAGATATTTTAACAGATATTCATTAGACACTTTAGGTATTTTTCTAATCAATTGGAATAAATATTTTGGAAGTCTGACATGATGTTTTGAATATTCATGGATTTAAAACATGGAATATTCAATAAAATAATTTGGTAGGTGCTCAACTTATGCAATATGAACAATTATCCTAAACTTCTAAAAGAATAACATTTTGTTGTATATTTAAGTTCACCCTTCACACAATTTTTTCAAGTCACACACTAAATTAAGTTACAATTCTTACTATTATTGTTGTACTATTTTTTTTGTTCAGCTAAGACTGAAAATTGATCTGTCTTACTTTACATATAACAACAAAACATACACAACACAATCACAATACATACACTTAAGACTTACCTTACCTAAGAACATTTTATTCCTACTTTATTCAACAGATTGCGTTTCATTTTAACAAACCATTAACTAAGACTTTTAGCACAACAAACTCCTAATTTGCTGCTATTTAATAGTTAGTAATATGGTAGTTGTGTTTAGGTGTTGGGTAAGATTTGGGATGTAACATCATACTTTGTAAGTACTACAGTCAACATCACTATAAAAACAGCAAATATCTTATTAATATGCATATATAGGAAGGTCACGATAAGGAATTGTTGTCGTGCGATATATTGTCACAGAAATTGTTGCGATAAGCATTATTATTGTCATTTTGAGATCATTTTATGCCACTGATTATATAATGATTAAATAGCAGCATAATAATGCAAAACACTTTTATAACACATATTTATCATTCTTATGATTATTTAGACTCAATGATTTGATATATTTGATATCTATACTATTAAATGTCCTATTAGGTAAATGTCCAATTATAAACTTTGACACCGGGAAGGTAGAATGTAAATGTAGTAAAATGGCTTTATTGTTATTTGTGAATTTGTAAATATATATTGCAACGGCAAAAATTATTGAAGTCATCTTCAAATATTGCACGATAAGTCGATATATTGATTATTAGGACAGGCCTACGCATATAATAAGCCAATTTGATAGAGGCAATTGAAACTTGGTTTGAGCCACAATAGTGCTACCCTTTTTTTTCCCTCACAGGATGCCCTTCGTAAACAACCCATGCAAAAGCTGCACCACTGGCCGTTTCCCAGTTTTTAAACATGAAACGGACAACAGCTGTAAAGGAGCATGCTACCCAATGGTTTACACCCACCCGTATGCCAGCCATCATTCTAGCCATTACACACACCCATGTGTAAACCCATGCGCAAATACGCACATCAACCCATGGGCAACTGTGCACACCAACCCATGCGCAAATGTGCACACCAGCCCATGCATTAACCCTTGCACTACTTCATGGGCTACACCTCACACTAATCCTTGCAGCTTAGTCACTCCATGCCATGATTATAAGACTAAGGAAGTCATCATCAAGGACTACAAGGATGAAAGTATAAGCAAGCAAGTTTCTGGAGGCAATGGTGAGATCTTTGTCCTTCAATGCATAATAAAACATGTTTTTTTATTCATGTCAAATGATCTGTCTGATAACTATTGATTTTTTTTTAAATTTCCCAAGTAGATCTCCTCAGAGTGATCAAAATTGACCTTTTGAAATGCAAGACTGGACCAAATCGTCAGGAGCACCACACACACTTTTTCCATGATGAACAACTCATCGTCCGTAGAGGACAGTCTTTCAATATGTGGGTTGATCTGTGCCGTCCTTTCAATCCCACCTCTGACAAACTCCACCTTGAGCTCAAACTTGGTTAGTTACAACTAATAGAGGAAATGCGGAGGATCTGCAGCAGTATTTGTATCCTTACTGGAATTGTTTTGTCCTTGTGTGTTTTACAGGCCACATCCCATCAATCCGCGACGGCACATACGTGATCGTCCCAATTGTGGAGGAATTCAAGAAGGACTGCTGGGGTGCAAAAATTGTTGAGCATGGACAAAACAGAATCAAACTGTGTGTGAGCTCTCTCTCAACAGCTTGTGTTGGACGATACCAACTCAGCGTTGTGACTCAGTGTACAGCAGGAAAATTCACTTTACCATATGTGCCTGAACATGACATTTACATGCTGTTCAACCCCTGGTGCAAAGGTACACATTTAAAGAACATTGGAATATGACAATACATATTGAATGTAGAAACAAGAATAGACTTGAAATAAAACTTGCTGAAGCTTTTCCATTTAAAGTTTATAATGTTATCTTCATCAGAGGACTGCGTGTACCTGAGTGATCAGGCAGAGAGGGCGGAGTATGTGCTGAATGATATTGGTAAAATCTACTATGGAACAAAACAGCAGATTGGTTGCAGATCTTGGAACTTTGGTCAAGTGAGAGTCAATCTTATTTTTAATTTCATTTGATGCATCTCTGATAGAATTCCATAAAAAACAAAACATAATTATAATTTACTTTTCTGACTTTCAGTTTGAGGAGGGAATCCTGCCCGCATGTTTCTATGTGTTGGAGAAGAGTGGTACCCCTTGCTCGGGATGGGGAAACCCCATTAACATCTCCAGAGTGGTTTCCGAGATGGTGAGTCTTCATTTTCTTCTCTTGATGTTGGTAATACCCACATAAGATGCCAAATGATCTGGCTGATAATTATTATGAAACGTTATATTAGTAATCCTTCTGCGAGCAGCTAGCAACACCAATAAAATAATAATTTCAATCATCTCTTCTTCACAGATTAACGCCAACAAAGACCGTGGTGTGCTGATGGCTAACTGGTCAAACTATTATGCAGATGGAACTGCTCCAACACTCTGGTCCAGCAGCAGTGCCATCTTGAAACAATACCACAAATGTGGAGGAGTACCTGTCAAATATGGACAGAGTTTGGCCTTTGCTGGAGTCACTAACACAAGTAAGAATACATGCATGGAGAAGAAGGGTTTAAAAAAAGTGTTGGTAGACATAATGCCCTTATATTCTTCTTTTCTTTCTCTTAGTGTTGAGGTGTTTGGGTATTCCTGCTCGTCCGGTCACAAACTTCTGTTCTGCTCACGACACTGATGTTAGTTTGACCACTGATGTCTATCTGGATGAGAAGTTTCAGCTCATTGATCAGATGAACCGTGATTCAATCTGGTGAGCATCATAAGGATTTTGTACCAAGGGTTGAATGAGCAGGAAGTTCATCTTTTTTTTTTTCCTTATAGGAACTACCATGTGTGGAATGAGGCCTGGATGACCCGTGCAGATCTGCCCACTGGTTTTGGAGGTTGGCAGGCTATTGACTCCACTCCTCAGCTGACCCACCAGGGCTTCTTCCGCTGTGGCCCAACCTCAGTAGCTGCAATCCGCAGTGGCCAGACCTTCCTGAAGCATGACGTGCCCTTCCTCTTTGCAGAAGTGCGTTAATTACTTGAGTTTACAGCATTCTGTTACGCAGAGATTAGCATAACCACTTATGATTCCTGTTTGTGTTATAGGTGAACAGTGATAAGGTGTACTGGCAGAGGAAAAGTAATGGAACATTTGGCGTCGTCCATGTTGAGAAGGATGTAGTCGGTCACTGCATCAGCACCAAGGCTGTCGGATCAGATCAACGTGTTGATATCACAAACCTCTACAAACACCCATGTGGTAAAAACACATTCATGACTCAGATCTGAGCAACTCTGTGTGGTTTTCTCCAGTGATCTGTGTGGTGCTCTCAATATCGTTTTTTAAAAGATTGGAGTATGATAACATCTGTTAAGGGGAGCTACTTAAATATTTGCAGCAGCAATCCCACACAGTTTTTCAAAATGTTTTTAGAAAGCTTACTAGGTACAGTAAAAGAGTTGTCGAAGGTACTTTAACAGTACTTCAAGAGTTCACACTCAGCTATTACTTGATACTGATTGCAGGTTTGGCATGCTGTCCTGGAGGACAACCCTGAGCTCGGAGATACTTGAGTCCAGGGCTCCTGCTTGGTCGTATAGCATAGAAGGGGGTCAGAGATCAGGAAGTTCTCGAGAGCTCCCCTCGCTAAAAGAGGAAAGGGGGCAGATGGGGTGGGTGGTGGAATTCTTCAAAAACGAAGATACTGGAAGTAAAACAAACTGGGCTATTTATTAAGGGCTAGGGTTCACCTGATTCGGTTAACAATGATACAGGACCAGCCACAATCAATCATAGCACGTGATCCTCTCAAAATTAGTTTATAAAACTCCACATATTAGTACTTAAAATGTGTACCACTTGGAGGTTTTAGGTTACTGAATTTTACTAATATGTACCATTGATGTACCAATATGGACCTTTTAGGCACAATTTTATACCATCTAAATAGGTAGTGCTCTAGTGACAGCTCTCAGACCTTTATTTCTGAGAGTCCTCAAAGGCCTGAATATTCATGATCTTTATCTGCCCATCATGATCATAAGAAATTGACAGTTGTATTGGCTGAAAGGCCTAACTCAGGCATGGGCAAACTCGATCCTCGAGGGCCGTTGTCCCTGCAGAGTTTTGCTCCAACACTAATCAAACACACCTGAACACCCCTAATTAGTGTCTTCAAGATCACTAGAAAGCTACAAGCAGGTGTGTTTGATTAGGGTTGGTGCAAAACTATGCAGGGACACCGGCACTCCAGGATCGAGTTTGCCCATCCCTGGCCTAACTCATACTCTGATTGGAGCAGCTTTTGAAATAGCTTTTGGAGCATAATTTGAAATAAATTAAACTACTTTCTAGTACCATCCTTTGTTAGCCTTGAACACTTTATTTAGTTCCAGATTGTCCAAAGAAACTAGTTGCAAAGTAGTTTGAGAGTTTTGACTACATCAATATTTAGAACAAATTTGGCTATATTCACTAATATCAACTCTACCTATCTTTGATCATAGAAATTCTAAGGGTAAAAATGCTAATAAAAAAATGAAGGTGCAACTTACCCTGTTCACTGGTTAAACTTCGACTTATTGAGTAGGCGCTAAAAAATTAACTTGCTTGCAATGGGATTATGTAATTTCAAACAAAGTCAAAATTGATTGGCTTTTAGGTGCCTGTTATATAACTGGAGACCGGCATATATTCAGCCGAGATCTTCCCTCCAAAGTAGAGCTTTGGTGGAAAATTGTATGAGAAATCGATTCTGAGATTTTCAAAACAAAATCGCTATTCTTCCTTGAATTAATTCTGAGCGAAATTTTAAATAGCAGACAGCACTCTAGGCTTGTTTTTAACCTTACTCTCAAATGCTCACAAGGGGGAACGTTTGTGAGTTTAACTGAGCCATGCAAGTTGGTTTTTAAATTCACAAGATTTATTTTAACAACTCATTATGAACACTTGTAATTCACTTAAACCTTTTCTAGCTGTATTAATGATTATTTTAGGTTCAAGGGGTATTTGTAAGGACTTGCAGGCAGAGTGCAGCTGTTTGCAAAGCATACAGAGCATACAGAGCCATGCGCTGTTAAAAAATACATTTAAGAGAGTATATCAGGGTGTTTAAAAATCAATTTCTCACATGATTCTTCACCACAGCTTGACTCCAAATGCCCTGCACCTCATCCACTAGAAATAAACAAGATATCCCTTACTCCTTGTTGTGAGCAAAAAGGTGTGGCGTGTGAACTAGCTGACATACCTGTGACTCACCGTGAATGCAAGAGCCCTTTTAAGTCTCACCTCTTTCTTTTGTTTCCATTGATCAGGTTCTGAGGATCGGTTGACTGCTCTGGAAACTGCTCTTCGCCACGGCTGCAAGAGACTCACACACCCTCTGCCCATCCCAGAGGACGTTGTCTGTGAAGTCAACCTGAAGGGTGATGGACCATTGGTGGGAAAGGATGCCGTGCTTTCCATCAATCTAAAAAACAAATGCAACCAGCCTCGTAGCATCACCCTCTACAGCCATGCTGCAGCCATGTACTACACTGGTGTCAGGAGGACCTACCTGAAGAGAGACCAGACATCCATTGAGCTCAAGTCTTCTGAAAGTGAGAAAAAATTAAGTTTCAGTTGAAATAAATGATGCCACAGTTCAAGAGTTCACACTTAGCTGATAATAAAGCTTGTTTGGCATGCTATCCCAGGAGAGAGTCCTGAGCTTATAAGATCCTTTAGCCCTGGGCTCCCGTTAGCAGGGCGAAAGGAAAGTTTGAGCTCAGGTAGGTCTCAATGAACTCCCCCAACTTATTTCTGACTAATGACAAATATAGATGGCTAAGGAGAGATATACGGCTTGCTAGGAGCTTGACTTTGATGCCTATTTGGTATGTTCAGTTTACTTAGGATGCGTGTTTTTTGGACTGTGGGAAGAAACCCGAGAACCCGGAGAAAACCGATGCGAGTACAGGGAGAACGAGCAAACTCAGAAATGTCGACTAGTTTAGTAGGGACTTTAACCAGAGACAATCTTGCTGTGAGGCAACAGTGCTAAACACTGGGCCGCCGTGTCAACCATCTAGAAAGGAGGGGGAGTAGGGGTGGGAGGGGGGATTCTTCAAGACGAAGATACTGAGATAAGAAACTCTGGTTATTTATAATGAGTTAGGAATCATCTGATTTATGAATCAATCGTAGGCAAATGCGTGACCAGATGAAATCAATCATAAGCACATGATCCTCTCGAAATTAGTTTATAAATAAACTTCACTTAATGTAGTGCAGCTTATGTGTAAAGTTGTAGCCAATATCAGGGACCAATACAATAATATACAGTGAATCAATTAATTATTTTACATGAGGACTTGTAATAAAAGCAAATATTTCATATTTGCATGCTTTCATAAACAGCAAATTCAAATTCTTCCAAGAACTTTTTAAAGCACCATTAATTTTAAATCAAGCACCTTTGTAACTCATGCCCCAGCATAAATAGCACCATGTGTCCTTATTGTAATGAAACGTAACATTTCACACATACTTAATATTTACATTAAAAATTTACTGTTTTAAAAAGTCATGTTCAAAGAACTTTAATAAAATTAGCTGAATTGACTGCTGGTATTAATAAAATGCAGTTTCTGAAATATTGGTAAAATGTGCATTATTTGTAAGTGTTACTGAACAAAAATTTATTTTAAGATTTTTAAGAATTTCTCATGTTTTTTTTTTTTTATTCTTTTTTAAATTGAGTATAATTGTTAAAAATGAAACCAAAACAATTACATTTAACAATTAAATTTAATTCAAGCACTATCAAGGACCTGTGTTTGTTTTAAAGTACTTTCCAGGCCTTGAATCTATATGTCTGAAATTCAAGTATTTTTAAGCAATTTCCAGCAAGAGAACCCTAATTTGTCTCTTTTGTTCTCCACTATAGGCAAACTTCTGGAATGGACCCTGAGTTATGATGAGTACAAGGAGCACCTGGTGGATCACGCTCCACTGATGCTCAACCTCTTCGGACACGTGGCTCAAACCAAGCAGATTCTGGCCACCCAGTACAACTTCAGACTGCGCACTCCTGACCTGGTTCTCGCTGTGAGTCTGAAGTTACCATTTAACCAAATAAAACTCAATGAAAATAACGTTTTTTAGATGTACGTTTAGTTAGTATGTTAGTCTAAAGAAGTGTTTCCCAACCCTGTTTCTAAAGGCACACCAACAGTACACATTTTTAACCTCTCCCTAATAAACACACCTGAATCAACATCAGAAGAGACTCCAAAACCTAAAATGAATGGGTCAAATAAGGGAGACATCCAAAATATGCACTGATGGTGTGCCTCCAGCAACAACGTTGGAAAACACTGGTCTAAAGAATATCTTTAAGCTAATGTGCTCCAAAGCAGTGACAAAATTGACATTAAGAAAAAACAAGCATCCAAGGCTTGCAGTTTGTCACTTCCTCCTTAATGGATCAACGATTTATTTAACATCACCTCATACTGTAGTTTTGGTCACATCATCTGACCAATCAAAAGCTCTCTAGTATCTGACATGCCCCACCCTCTTCACGATGCTAATGCTATGTGCGCTTGAGCTCAACCACTCTCACTTGCCAAGCTGTGGTAAAAACAAAACTCTACTGTTTTTTTTTTTTAAGGGGGTAGGGCTGCTACATGTCCCGGCCTCTCTTCATGTTTCAGTTGAAGTGACATTTCAGTTGAATTTTAAAGCACTTCACGGGACCTTTAATATCCTTTGATAAGTCTAAATGTTTTTAATGCTAAAATATGGCTTATGTGTGTTTTTTAGCCTGTATGTGATGCTGTTGTGGGTCAAGAAGTGGCCGTCAAAGTCACCTTCCAGAATCCACTTTCTTGCGTCCTGAAGAACAGTGTATTCCGCTTTGTGGGACTCGGACTGAAGCAAGCCAGAGTTATTAACTACGGGTAAAAATGATTTGATTAATTCCACAGTTAAATATTCATCTAAAGGGATAGTTGGCCCCAAAAATGGACATTTTCCTTCACAATTTAGTAACACTCAAGTGGTTCTAAAAAGATATTGTAAAATATCAAGAGTGAAATGCTCAGATGACTATACTAAACCACTGTGATGATGGACTTTGGCTGAGGGATTTTAAAAAAACCAAAACAACATTTCTGATGTTTTATAATGTGGTCGCTCTGCTGGGTTTGTCTATACATGCCATCCCATGGCATCTCATGACATTTTGATGTGCATGCTGGGATTTATTTGGTAAATGTGTTTCCATCAGTTTATGCTAATGTTTTCTTAATTTATGCACAACTTTCAGTTCACGTCAAGCATTTTTATGTGATATATATGTGCATAAAAATAGCTGGATTAAATTTGCTAGCGGAGCAAGGTGGTGGCGCAGTGGGTAGCGCTGTCGCCTCACAGCAAGAAAGTCGCTGGTTCGAGCCTCGGCTTGGTCAGTTGGCATTTCTGTGTGGAGTTTGCATTTTCTCCCCATGTTGGCGTGGGTTTCCCCAACAAGTCCAAAGACATGTGCTATAGGTGAATTGGGTAAACTAAATTGACCGTAGTGTGTGATTGTTAATGAGTGTATGAGTGTTTCCCAGTGATGGGTTGCAGCTGGAAGGGCATCCGCAGCATAAAACATATGTTAGATAAGTTGGCGGTGCATTCCACTGTGGTGACCCCTGATTAATAAAAGGACTAAGCCAAATAGAAAATGAATGAATGAATCTGCTAATGATGACAGAATTTTCATTTTTGTGTGAACTATCCCTTTAACAAGAACAACATTAAAATTCAATATCTAATTATCTCAATGCTATACTCATTACAGTATGTGTTACCTTACATTTTTCAAATAATTTAATGTAATTCGTTTTTCTTTCTTTAGTGATATCGCTGGACATGCCACCGTGTCCCTGACTGAGAAATTCATTCCCATGTGTCACGGCTCACAGAAACTGCTGGCATCATTCGACTGTCCTCAGCTCACTCAGGTGCACGGATTCACCAACATGGTTGTCAAACAGCACTGATAAACCAATCAAATATCAAAAAAGAAGAGTTTCATTGGAAAGAAAGTGCTGCTGACTAAATGTCTCACTAAAAATTTCCTATGCAAATTTCCAATGATTGATTTGCAAACTGAATTAACATTGATCTCAAAAAAACACGAATGCTCTGGTTTGATTTTGTTCTTGGGAATTTTTCTTCTAAATATTATGATTTAAGTTCAGTCTGTCGATTAATCACTTTTATTCGTTAAGTACTTGATTTAAGCATGCATTTGAAAATTGGTGATTCACTTGAGTGCAGATTATGATCATGGATTGCAAATGAAATGACGATATAGAGTGATAGCTAATTTGTTGAGTGATTCTTGCAACGATTGGTATTATGAGTAATAGAAACTGCAGATTTTAAATCATAATAATTTTTTCCGGGGTCTTTAAAACTTTATGGTGTTTATTTACTCTTGTCTGTACACCTTCAGCATCAATAATAATAAAAAAAATTCAATTACACTGAATCATGTCTGTTTTTGATGAGAAACAAGATGCATTTTACATGAAAAGCAAAAATAAATCTTGTATAGGAGAATTACCAACCTACGTCACACATGACGTCACACGGGTTCAACCACGCATACTGGTTGCAAAAAAAGACCAGTTGCAATCGCAAACGTGTCGTGTTGTGCGGTAGGATGCCAAATTAAAAAAATTTGCCGTACACCACACTGCTTTTAATGCCAACCGCAGACGTCTTTGGCTAACAGTTATTATAAGAGCTGAATCGAGTGAGGACCTAATTAAAATGCTGGACTCTGCAGTTCTCATTTCATATCAGGTTAGTTCACGCTATGCTGAATCATACACATTACTCTTTTTTGATTGCAGCAATGATTTCAGCAAAAACAGTTAAATATGGTGAATTAAACTGTGGACACTGAATGCTTAGAATGAAATGAAAAAATCTAAGTTCACATATCCTGATGTACAGGTGCAGTTCGCTGTCAGAATGCAGTTGTTTTGCTTGTTGATGATTACCCAGGCCTTGTACAGTTCCGTCTAGGGTTGGGCGATGTCGACCAATTTGACATCGTACATTGTCTAATAAGAAACATCATGATAGAAGATGGCATCGTCGTCATAGGCGGCGGTGAATTTATTATTTATGAATAATTAATTAATTCATAACAAATTAATTATTTGTAGCCTACCATTTCAACTACCTGACCCACATGGTCTTTGCTTTACTTATAACCAAATCATAAATATATAAAGATGTCAATCACTTTTTTCGCAGGACTCTGGCATGAATAGGCAGAGTGATGTGTCGTTATAATGGCATCGACAAACTGGGTTGGTAAAAAAAGTACACAACCAACAGGAACCAACCAACAGTATCTGAGGCTTTCGCTAAAATTACTAAGTACAAGCCTGAAAGCGAAAAACTGAAGCAGTGTACTGACCCGCTGACTGCCTGGACCCGCTGTCTCGAGCGCATGACAGTGTGTGTGTGTGTGGTCACGTGATGTGCGTTTTTAGCAGTGTGGACGGAGAGCTGTTCAGAAATGCTAGGTGAAACGCCAGAGTGGATGTGGATCGTTTTTGTTCTAAAATGCCATTTAAAAACTAAGGCGTATTAGTGTAAACGTGGTCTAAGTGTGTATTTTTCGCAAGCGGACTTGCGATAGGGGCGGGGCGGAGGATCGCGATGCCACCTCAGAATCGTGGTGTCTATCAGCCACCGGCGATGGACGATGGCATCGTCTATCGGCCCAACCCTAGTTCCATCTTCTTTCTTTGCCTTTGGCTAGGCAGAACCTCGGTTTTTAGCACAACAAAGTTTTAAATCTGGTAATCATGGAACATTATTTCTTGCACATGACCACACAGAACAAAAAGTGTAGGCATCCAAAGACCTGTAGGCCTTTAACTTCTCTTTTGTAAAATCACTTGGAGTTTCAGTGAGATACTTGTACATTTTTGGGCAGGATGCTTAGTCATTCTGTCTTATCCAATATCCATTGGAAGGGTGCTATCACAAATGGACCTGTCAGATGAACGCCGCTCACTTTAACGTTCATTTTGCTGAATAACTGTGGTTATCACTGGGTGACAAGCTGTTATAATACGCTGAAAGCATTATGTAAATAATACATATATTATATTATTATGCAAATCAATATAACTTATCTCTAATACAACAACAAACTCTGTACCGCACCGGATGTCATTCCCTTGCTGTAAATGCTGGCGCTCCTGGTTTTTTTCTGCAACCTCGATGCGCGCGCATCCTGAATGTTTACAAACTGGTAATTCATCTATTCGGTGAAATGTATCTAAATAAAGTGAATTCACAAATATCTATTCACAACTACCTTCCAATGATGGACTATAAAATGGATTTGAATCAAACTGAGACATAATTTTCCAACCTCACACACAAAAAACAACAATTTTTTGCTACAATACATAATATTAAGTAATTTGACAATACATGTCAGTAAATATCACTGGCATGTGCCACTAAAACTTATTGTGATATTCTGATCTGTTGTGCCGTATATTATTGTACCGTGGTTCCTTTGTTGGCTACAATATGGACTTCTCTATGTTTGTTTGTTTGTTTATTTATTTTCATTTTAAGGTCTTTTACATAATATGCTTTATAAAGCTTGTTAAAATGCATTAAAATTGTTAAAATTATTAAAATTGTATGTATAATAACAGCCTCATCACCTTTAAAAATTAAAGCAAAGAGAAATGTGGATGGTGTGCTTATACCGACACCTTTTTAATGTGCATACTGGAATTTGTTAAAACTCGCAACTTTTTTCAAAATATCTACTTTTGTATATCAAGATTTCGGATATTACAAAATCAAACAGGTTTGGAACATGTAAAGAGTGAGTAAATGGTGAAAAGTTGTTCATTTTTAGGTTAACTATAACACCTTAAACTTGTAAAGGACAGACTAAAACATTTTAAGACCCGCAGAACTTTTTTCTAACAAATTTTAAGTTCAATTACAGCTCTTGGTTACTTGTCCTTTTTTAAATACTGCAACAAACAATAAGACAAGGGCATTCAATTATTAAATAACAAGCAATAATCATATTTAGTATTAACATAACACATTGACAACATATGAAATAACATACCTTTTTTTACATCTCTTGGTTTATTTACATCTTGCACTGACTGAAAGCGTTTTTGAGGTAAAAGATTTTGTAAACAAAAGATATAATTCCAATGAATATGTGACAGAAAAAATATAACTTTTTGTATTTTCTTTTTTTAACTGCTAAGATGTAGGCTAACACTGAAATTGTCTGGAAAAACCCCACAGCTTTTAAATAAATCGCTAAGTGTGCGAGCAAATAAGTTTCAACGCTGAGAGATGAATAGATGAATCTTTCAAAATATTTGATGATCATGTAGGCTACTAACCTGAACAGTGGTCCAAGATGTGTCAACCATAGGCTGTAAAACAAATTATGGAAACCGCGACGTCGCTTCATTCCATTGTAACAAACTAACCGTTAAACGTAAAGCATCCGACGACAGCCGCCATGTTGTCTACCATGGCATCTCAGCAGGTAAAGGCGAGGATTTGATGCAGCGCCTCTAGCGGCTTCAAGCAGAATTGAAAACAAAAATAGCGACTATTTATTGTTATCCTATTTTAGTCCTGTTTAAGGTCAGTTCACTCGATTTTTATGAGTTAATTAGTCTGAGCAATGTTGCAAAATTATTCATGAACATAATACATTATGCAATGTACTTTACTATTCACAATTAAATGCCATTTCTGTAAAATAAGGAATTATGAGAATGTGCAATGGTGCAAATGTTCTCTTTTGTATGAAGATGTCTGCATTTATTGACCAGATTACAAAAGAAACAAGAAAACATAATTGTTTAATATAAAAAAATATGATTTATTATTATTAATAGTAATACATCATTTGATTATATTATATTTGATTACATTTCTGTTCATTTAATAACAAATATTACATTATTAATGCTGAAAACGTATGCTGTTTTGCAGAAGGTGCTGCTTTAATTAGTTCATCATCCATTCGTTTTCTTTTCAGCTTAGTCCCTTTATCTGGGGTCACCATAGGGAAATGAACCGCCAACTTATCCAGCATATGTTTTACACTGCGGATGCCCTTCCAGCTGTAACCCATCACTGGGAAACATCCATACACACTCATGCGCTACGGCCAATTTAGCTTACCTAATTCACCTATACCACAAGTTTTTGGACTTGTGGGGGAAACCGGAGCACCCAGAGGAAACCCACGCAAACACAGGGCCGATTGTGCTACACACTGCGCCACCATGCTGCCTTGCTTTAATTAACAATCATTTTAATTTATTCATTTGTTTTATGTAATTATTATTCATTTTCCTTCAGCTTAGTCTCTGTTTCAGTGGTCGCCACAGCGAAATGAACCACCAACTATTCCATATGTTTTATGCAATGGATGCCCTTCCAGCCATAACCCCGTACTGGGAATCACCTATACACACTATGGACAATCTAGTGTATTCAATTTATCTATAGTGCATGTGTTTGGACTGTGTTTGGACTATCTATAGCGCATGTGTTTGGACTGTGGGGGGAACCGGAGCAGTGGAATCCCACGCCAACACAGGGAGAACATGCAAACTCCACACAGAAATGCCAACTGACCCAGCTGGGATTTGAACCAACGACCTTCTTGCTGTGAGGCAACAGTGCTAACCACTGAGCCACTGTGCTGCCCTATTATGTAAATATTATTATTTATTTTTGTTTTTACAGTTGGACAGGTGCTGTATTTTTGTGTAAACTGTGATATAGTATTTAGGCACTTTTTTCCCCAACATTTCATGCAAGATTTTACAAGCATCCATCAATAGTATTGGTACTTATTTCAACCCATTCAACCTGACTTTGTATAACTTGTTCAAATGACTTGTTAAAGCGAGTTTGCATGTTCACCCCGTGTTCACATGGGTTTCCACTGGGTGCTCCGGATTCCCCCACAGTCGAAACACATGCACTATAGGGGAATTGAATAAGCTAAATTGGCCGTAGTGTACAGTATGTGTGTGAATGAGAGTGTGTGGGTGTTTCCCAGTGATGGGTTGGAGCTGGAAGGGCATCCGCTGCATAAAACTTATGCTGGATAAGTTGGCGGTTCATTCAGCTGTGGCGACCCCTGATTAATAAAGGGACTAAGTTGAAAAGCAACTAAGTCTGTATGGTTTGTCTTTACATGCCATTACTTGTTCATGAAAGTATTTGGGGCTTCTTTACAATTGGAAAAACAAACAAATACCACAACATTGCAGGAGATGCATATAGATTTTGTGAACAATGGAAAAATCTGCTATGGTGAAATATAGGGGCCCTATCATACACCCAGCACAATAAGGAGCAAGACGTGTTTTGCATGATTTGTTGCTATTTTCAGACTAGCGCAACAGTAATTTTCACATTTTGCACCACGTTGTTTAAATAGTAAATCCAGTGGCGCCACTTTGTGGACTCATGGGTGTTCCGGTCTATAAAGGAGGTGTGTTAAGGCGCATTGTTGGTGCGCTCCTATTTTGAGAAACTGAAGTAGATCACGCTATTGACCTAGTAAAAGCAGGTCTAAAGTTCCATGCAGAGCACGTTAGTTATGCGCCTATGCTGGTTCAAGCTTAATACACACATCTTTACATAAGAAAAAAAATAAAGGATTGAAATGTTACAAATATTATTATTTCCTACATAAATATAAAAACCACAGCCTCCATGCCTACCTCATCTCTGGGGGGCTTTTTTTTTGCATTTGCATTTGTATAATGTTATTAGTAGTAGTAGTAGTAGTATTTATCATATGCATATTTATATTTGTTTAAATACAAACAAGCTTAGATTTGTCCACCTGTGGGGTTTTGGAGATGTTTGCATCACTGTATGGGGCACAAGAAAAGATGTGTGTTTGAATTTAACTCAGTTTTTTGACCACACTTCATTATTATTGTTCATTTATTTGTTTGCTGGAAATTAGAACTGAGTTTAGACAAAATTAAATATGTAGGCTAATGGATGTCTTCAGTAGAGTGAGTACAACACCGTATCCTTATTCATCAAAGTGCGGCTGGAAGGGCATCCTCTGCATAAAACATATGCCGGAATAGTTGGCGGTTCATTCCACTGTGGCGACCCCTGATAAATAAGGGACTAAGCCGAAGGAAAATAAATGAATATTTATATGAAAGCGTGCGTTCAATAACTGGTTATGTGTTTAAAGTATCTACTCTAGACACTGAAGTTATAATTTGTTAAAAAATAACTCTATCCGCTAAAAAAACATGAATAAAACAGTGCTGCTTGTATGAATAACCCATAAATGTAGTTATTCTGCTTGGTGTTGTGTGTTAGGATCATTTCATCAACAAATTCAAAAAGACACATCACAAACACACAAGTATTGCAAGCGAATGACGTTTATTGAGGCAATTTGGTGGACAGATTATCCATGCAACTAAAATGAATGAAATTTGGTCAGGTTGACTGCATGAAAGGACGTAGTTGATGTAGTTAATAGTTTTGAAAACATGTGAAACTACAAAGATCACATATTCTAAAACCATACTTCCACAAACAGCAACATCTAAAAGCAAGCTCCCCAATGAAAATGCACCCTTTGCTTCAGCGTTTGCTATAGATTACATTTAACTAAAAGCTTTAAACTCTGCCAGTCGATCAATATGAAAATCTTGCCGAAAGGTTTCTGCTCCTCCAATAATTCAGGCACTTGTTCACTTTTCTTTGACAACGACGTCGGTGAATCCATGCACCTGAGTGAGCTGAGGACAATCCAGAGATGCCAGAAGCTTGTGAGGGCCGTGACATTTGGGAATGAAATTCTCGGTCAGGTTCACTGTGGCCAGGCCTGCAATATCACTGAGAAACACATAGAAAGGAACACATTTAATTGCTGTATACACTGTTAGACTTAAGTGTAATTTTACAGTTTTTTACTGGAAAGAAAACAGCTAGTAAAATACATTAATTCCTTACTGTTCCCTACTGCAATATGAACTGCATTGTAGGTCATTTTAAAACTTTTACAGTAACATATTATGATATTGCCGTATACTACTGTAATCAGAGTAATAAAGTACTGCTACTGTAGTTGAAGACAAAAACGAGAGTGGGGTGGGGAAAGAGTTAATGGAATTGGTCAGGGTGCCTTTTCGGTTACAGCTGCACAGGAGTGGAACTCTGTCTCTGGCAGCATTAGAGAAATAACTTACAATATGTTCACAAAACATTTAAAAATCTGCTTTATAGAGCATCAGACGTCATCATTCCTATTAGCATTACAATAGGCATCATTCCTAACCAGCATGTTACCACGTGTGCCTGCCATCTTAATGGTTTGTTGTCTAAACGTGTTTTAACTATTCTTATCTCTATTACATAATGTTGGTGTTTTTAATTTAATTTGTACATATACATTTATATTAAGATCTACAAAACTATGTCTATTTTAAAGCTTCTCTTAACTATGATTGATTTATTGATTGTTTAATTTTTGTATTGTTTTTTAGGTTGACAATTTTAACATCTGTCCAGGGACAACAGATGAAAAATAGCCTTCTGGCTAATTCTTGTGCATTTGCAGCAAGGCTAATCAATGTACACTGTCCCTGCCAAGAATAAATAAATAAATAGAATGCCAAATAAATAAAGGATGAAAAAAAAGACCTAAGGAACTATTCACGACTTTTTCTAAGTGCCCTTTTGGCCCTTCTGCCCCACAGGAGGTCTGTGCGCGCCACTGATTCTGACTTGTACACTTAAAAAATTACTACTTATTTAAAATGACCTGAAACAACACAATTCTTACGTTTTTTGGGGGGTACAACTTAATTGCTTTAAGTTTAGTCCACTTAAATTTGTAAAAAAACAATTAAGTTAATTTAATCGATTTGTGTTGGGGCAACATGAAGGAATTGTGTGGAACAATGTCTACAATGTATTTTTGTCTATTACCAAAAATATAACTGTGCGATTTAAGACTTGGTTTTGTGATCCAGGGTCACATATAATTTAACACTCAATTTCCTACCCATAGTTGACGGATCTGCAGTGCTTCAGACCCAGTCCCTCAATGCGGAAGATGGCGTTTTTCAGCACGCAGGGCAGCGGGTTTTGGAAGGTGATTTTGACTGGCACTTCTTTGCCTACCACACAATCACATCCAGGCTGAAAGGTAAAAGCACAAACGACCTTAACACCACAGACACAACTTTCAAAAGCTCAGATAATAAGCATTGCTTTAAATGGATTATATAAAAAACAAAAGTTTGAGTCAGATTTTCCTCATTCCCTTTAAAAAGGGTAGGCAGCACATTTTGTTGATGAAATATAAAGCACTATCTATCAGATTGTACTACCAGTGTAAATTTTGAGTGGTGTGATTTGCGTCTGTAATATCGCTCTAACCCACCCCAATCACTAACCCCAACATCAGAACTATTCAAATACAGTATTAAAGGTCTCATGAAGTGCTTTGAAATGTGTATTCTTATTAAATGCTTGACATAATCTCAACTGAAACATGAATAGATGGGACATAAAGTAGTCCCCTAAAAAAACAAGGGTTTATAATCAATAGGGTTTAGTTTTTATTACAGCTCTGCCAGTGAGAGTGGTTGAGCTCAAGAGCCTCAAATGAAAAGTGTCTTGAAGGGGGTGGGGCATGTCAGATACTAGAGAGCATTTGATTGGTTATAAGATTTGATGAGAAACTGAAGTATGAGGTGACGTGAATAAAACTGTTTATCCATTCAGTCAGAACTGCAAGCTTTGAATGTTTATATCAGGTTTATATCTTTATGATTTTTATACCATATGATCCTTAAAACTAACATACGTATACTATCACCTAAAAAACTTTTCAGGGGACCTTCAAGTGTATGATTTTAAGTCATTAAAACTTACAGAAATAACAAGGCCGGGTGTGGGCAGTCGAAAGTTGAAGCGTTTGGCCACAATCTGCTGAGTCTGAGTGACACGTCCGGCAACAGTGACCATCATCGTTGAATGATCCACAAGGTGGTTCTTGTAGTCCTCATATTTCAGAGACCACTCCAGAACTTTGGCTAAAGATAGATGGAAGATAAACACTGATAAATACAAAAGCTTCAATTGAAAGTAATACAACATATCAACAGATCTCAGAACTATTCAGAACTTAGGTTTATATATATATATATATATATATATATATATATATATATATATATATATATATATATATATATATATATATATATATATATATATATATATATATATATATATAACCCTCTGACTTTCATAGTAGGTAAAATGAACACTATGAAAGTCGATGATTACAGGTTTCCAGCTTTCTTTAAATGATCTTCGTTTGTGTTTAATAGAAGAAAGAAACTCATAAAAGTTTGAAACAAGTAAAGAGTTGGTAAATGTTGACAAAATAAGCAATATAGGATTTTTAAGATTTGATATTAAAGTCGATTTTAGTCTGTACAATGGTTCTATGAATGGATGCCAATAAACAGGATGCCTTTTTTTTAAAGACAGTTCACCACAAAATTATAATTATTCATAGTAGGAAAAACAAATACAGTTGAAGTCAGTTAAATGATGTTTAACAGAGCAATGAAATTTTCACAGTATGTCTGATAATATTTTTTCTTCTGGAGAAAGTCTTATTTGTTTTATTTCCGCTAGAATAAAAGCAGTTTTTAATTTTTTAAACCCCATTTTAAGGTCAATAATAAAACCACATGAGGGTGAAACAATAATGAGGTAATTAAGTTTTTTTTTTTGGTGAATTATCCCTTTCACTACTGTTTCTATTCTCCTGTCATTTTTCATCTTTATTTTGTGGTTGAGAGGAAAAGCATGCAGCCAATGTTTCCTTTTTTATAAAAACACTGCTGCATGTTCATTAATATTAATGTTAGAAATAGTACGCTGCTGCTGCTCTGAGTTTGAACTTTAACCTCTAAGCAAAGTATAAACATTAACATGAAGGTATACAGCTGAAGTCAGAATTATTAGCCCTGCTGAATTATTAGCCCCTGTTTATTTTTTCCCCAATTTCTGTTTAACGGAGAGAAGATTTATTTAACACATTTCTAAACATAATAGTTTTAATAACTCATTTATTTTATCTTTATCATGAGGACAGTAAATAATATTTGACTAGATATTTTTCAAGACACTTCTAGATTAAAGTGAGATTTAAAGGCTTAACTAGGTTAATTAGGTTAACTAGGCAGGTTAGGGTATTTAGGCAAGTTACTGTATAATGATGGTTTGTTCTGTAGACTATCGAAAAAATAAATAGCTTAAGGGGGCTAATAATTTTGACCTTAAAATGGTGTTTAAAAAATTAAAAACTGGTTTTATTCTTGCGGAAATAAAACAAATAAGACTTTCTGCAGAAGAAAAAATATTATCAGACATACTGTGAAAATTTCCTTGCTCTGTTAAACATCATTTGGGAAATATTTAAAAAAGAAAAAATAATTCAAAGGGGGGCTAATAATTCTGACTTGAACTGTATCCTGAGCTCATGAAAAAAACATTCTGTGTTTTGCGCACACTTAGGCAAATATAGCTCATTCTGATTCTTATTCTGAACTTCATCTAAGCTTCTCAATCATTTCTTACTTTCAGTAGCCTTGAGCTCGAAGCATGTCTGGTCCTTCTTCACCAATGACTTGTGGATGCCAGTGTAGTAAGCAGCCGACAGCTGGCTGTGGAGGGTCACGCTACGAGTTGAGCTGCATTTATTCTTCAGAGCGATGCAAAGCACTGCGTCCTTGCCCACACACACTCCATCACCCTTCATGGTGATGTCACAGATGACATCCTCAGCGCAGGGCAGTGGATATGCGCACTTTTTGGAGCCATGACGAAGAGCTGTTTCCACAGCACGACGCTCCTCCTCTGAACCTGATGGATGTGGAGAGGGAAAGAAGAGGTAAAATTACAACTGCTCCAAGAGAAAGAGACTTTACAATATGTCTCCAGAGATGTTATAGGAGTATGGAAATATTTATATATTATAGTTATAGTTTATAGTGTTTTCATACTCCTGACATTTTTAAAATCTTTATTTTGTTGTTGAGAAGAAAGCATGCAGCAAATATATTAATCTAAATGCTGCTACATGTTCATTAATATTAATGTAATAAACCAGGGGTGCCCAAACTCAGTCCTGGAGGGCCGGTGTTCTGCAAAGTTTAGTTCCAACCTCAATCAGACACACCTGGGCCAGCTAATCAAGCTCTTACTAGGCTTTCTAGAAAGAGACTTTACAGAGTGTCACATCTCCAGAGATGTTATAGGGTATGGCAGAGGCAACACAAAGGTATTCAAATTCCAGGTTATTTTATTTACTAACCCTTATGTTATGAGGAGAAAGAAAGTTTCAGTGAAGGAAATATATTTATTTAAAATGAGGGGACAAATTGACCAGCAATATAAAAAAAGAAAAAGAAAAAAAAACATACCTGGGATATATTATTATTATTATTATTATTATTATTATTAAATTATTATTATTAATTATTATTATTAAAATTGAGAGATCCCGGACGAGCCCCCACATATGTTACGTCTCCAAAGAAGTTATGGGCGTGGCAGAAGCAACACAAATGGATTCATATTCCAGGTTATGTAGTTTATAAGTGCGTAATATTTTTCTAGATATTTTTGAGACACCAGTATTCAGCTTAACCTCTTAGGGCTTGAGTGCCCACATACGTGGACAGCACATTTTAGCTCTTAAGTGTCTATTTAAAATACTTTGAATGTTTTATAGTTTGTTACAGACATACAGTGTCATCCTGCAACTGTAGCATATGAAATTCCCCAAACCCTATTTTTAACAGTCCAAAATGGAAGAAAATGTTGTTTTTACTCTCTGATAGTCAAAGCAAGTTCCGAAAAAAAATGTCAATGTTATATATGCATTAAAAAATTCAGGAAAAGTTTTTATGTAAATTCGGACCACGAGTCCACATATATGGACATCCTTTTTCTCTAAAAGTCCATCATATCAAGAGATGATACTTAGGTTTTTATTCTTATTAGGTTCTAATAAGCCCAAATAGCAAAGAAAAATAAAAAATGCATGTAAAAAACACCATGGGCCTTAAGAGATTATAGTGTAATTTAAAGACTTGTAATACTATTAACCTTAAAATGATAATATAAGATAGAATTGACCTTAAAATGCTTTAAAAAAATTTTAAACTGCTTTTATTATGGCCAAAATAAAACAATAAGACTTTCTCCAGAAGAAAAAATATTATAGGAAATACTGCAAAAAAAACAAACAAAAAAAAACACACAGGATGGTTTAAAATTTTAACTTCAGCTGTATACATATATTAATAAATATATCTCCTTGTTATAAAATGGCCCCCACATGACGATGTAATACACAGTTACACCAGCCAATAGCAACAGAAAGAAAGAAACAAAAACAAAACAACAAATTCGGGCTCATAACAGAGATAGTTCACCAAAAAAATAAATAAATGTACTCACAATTTACCTACTCTCAAGTGGTTCCAAGCATGTTTGAGTTTCTTTTTAATTCTGATGAACATTCAAAGAAGGTATTTTGAAAAATGCTGAAAATGTTTCTTTAAAATATCTTCTTTTGTGTTCAGCAAATAAAAGAAACTAACACAGCTTTGAAACAAGTGGAGGATGATTTTCATTTTTGGGTGAACTATCACTATTAAAAGTGCTGTATGTACATTTTTGACTCTTCTAAAACATATAAGTACCTTAATATGTTTGCAGATATTTAAGAAACATACTGAGTGAACATACTTGTTTACCTCAAAAGCATTAGCTAACGTCTCCTTTGAAAATCTGAGTTTAGAATCAGAATGTCTGTCTTTGTTTTGGCCTCTATAACCAGCCCACTGCCAGTTTACCCAATTATATTTCAGCTCCCCAGTTTGCCTTAGTGGAAAAAATTGCATATTTCATTTCAGTCACTAAAGCTGTCTCAATGTATGCAGATGTGGCCAAAACTGTGATTTTCAGAGGACGGTAGCAGAGTCCGAAGTGAGATTAAAATATATAAAAATACACATGAGGTGGTTTTAATTAGCAAATATTACATATATTACAAAAGTAAACAGCAGCTTAGTGTTAGACTCGCACATGATGGTGTCATCAATCTGGCAAACTGTGTGTGTCAAGTTGTCCCCAGATAGGCCGCATTTCCAAAAAAAAAAAAACCCTATCCAATATTTTGAGTTTGCTCTACAATACCTATTTCAACCACTAGGTGTCAATCATATTTACTTCACTTTTCAGTGATGGTTGTAATTTTTACCTTCTGGGTATTTGTAGTGGTTGGTGATGTCCACACGTTTGTCCGAGCCCACAGCCTTGGTGCTGATGCAGTGACCGATTGCATTCTTGTCAACATGGACCACAGCGAAGGTCCCACATGCTTTCCTCTGCCAGAAAACTACATCACTGTTCACCTAGAGCAGGAACAGATAACTGTTAAGCAAGATATAATAACACTTTAATAAAAATAATAATAATAATAATTCCTTATATTTATATAGCACTTTTCTAGACATTCAAAGTGCTTTACACAATGTGGGGGATCTCCTCATCCACCACAAGTGTGCAGCATCCACCAAGCTGACTGGTGGAGAGTGATGAAGCAAATTACGATATGGGGATGATTAGGAGGCCATGATGGACAGAGGCCAGTGGGCAAACTGGACAGGATGCCGGGGTTAAACCCCTACTTTTTTAAAAGGACATCCTGGGATTTTTTAATGACCACAGAGAGTCAGGACCTCGGTTTAACACCTCATCCGAAAGACGGCACTCACTGAGCAGTATAGAGTCCCTATCAATATACGGGGGCGTTAGGACCCACACAGACTGCAGGTTGAGCGCCCCCTGCTGACCTCACTAACACCACTTCCGGCAGCAACCTAGCTGTCCCATGTGGTCTCCCATCAAGGTACTGACCGGAAAATCAGTTTTCTTTCGATTTACTGCAATCATTAAATGTTAATGTATTTTTTTCCAAGTTTTAAATAAAAATATTGTCATTAAGAGTTTTTTTTAAATCACAATTTGTCACAATAAAAAATGCTTTCATTTGTTGTGCAAATAGGGGTTATTCAACCCAAAATCTAGTACCGGATTTAATGTGTTATGCACAAAAAAGGCTTTAAATGACAGCCTTTTTATTTTAAACTTGGAAGAAATGTCAACAATAGAATAAAACATCTTAAATCCTGAGAAACTGACAAGTAACAATTATGCCATTTGAATGGTGAGAAAATGAAGACAAAATTACCATTTTGGGTGAACTAACACCTAAATCTCAAGGTTTTATCATACCTCAGCAAAAATGAAAGGAGCGTCGTATTTGAGGAAGACCTGCCCGCTGCGGATGGCAGCAACAGAGGTCGGGCCGCAGCGGAAAACACCCTGACTGGTTTCCTGAGGAGTCGCATCAATGGCCTGCCAACCTCCAAAACCAGCAGGCAGATCTGAACGAGCCATCCAGGCCTCATTCCACACATGGTAGCTCCTATAGAGAAGATATAAGATTCAATGTTTGATAGGGAGAATGGTTGCTGTATGTTAGATAAATTCCATCTACTTACAAATAGTGAATCTATTTAGCATAAATAGACTTTACACAATTGTGAAGAATACAGTTAGCACCAAGATCTCTTAATTTGCTGCTTAATGAAAATAAGGATTTTGTTATTCTTTATAATCATGCACACAATAACATTAATGCTAAAAACTAATGCTACAAAAAAACAAATACAACAAATCTGCTGCATCAATCTAGAAAATCACAACTGTATCAGTCTCTAAAAGCATTACATTTTCTTTTGAAATCTTTTGTATATTGTAAAGCTATAATTGCACAGACACAGTCTCAATTCCCACCTAGGGTTCAGGGAATTGAATGATTTGAGTAGAATAAAAGTAGAATAAAACCCAGTCACAGAGTTTGGTCTGAATGTTCACTAAGGCAGGGTTAATGTAAATAAATAAATAAATAAATAAATAAATTCGATTGAAATTGTATTCACATTCAACATTATATTAGAAAAAAAATTATTCAAACAGTTAATAAAAGCAAATATATTAGAGTCTTTCAAATTTGGATTTGGCAAAAACTGCACATTTTGACAAAAGAGAGGAAAAATGTTTAGTTTTATAATTTTTTACTTTTCTGCTATGGCCATTTTTCAAATATTTTTATTCTGAATCTGTGTTTGTCCTTTAGTAATACCATGGTAGACACTATTGCTGGTGCTACAGTCCATTCATTCATTCATTTTCCTTCGACGTAGTCCCCTATAAATCGGGTTGCCACAGCAGAATGAACCACCAACTATGTTTTACACAGCGGATGCACTTCCAGCTGCAACCCAGTACTGGGAAACACCCATACACTCTTATTCACAAACATACACTTCGGCCAATTTAGCTTACCCAATTCACCTATACCACATGTCTTTGGACCGTGGGGGAAACCGGAGCACCCGGAGGAAACTCACGCCAACACAGGGAGAACATGCAAACTCCATACAGAAATGCCAACTGGACCAGCCGGGACTCGAACTAGCGACCTTCTTGCTCTGCTAGCCACTGAGTCACCGCCCCGCATGCTAAAATTTGCATAGAATCTTACCAGATTGAGTCTCGGTTCAGGCTGTCGATCAAGTCATAGTTCTCATCAAGATAAATGTCTACAGTCATGGACACATCAGTGTCGTGAGCAGAGCAGAAGTTGGTGACCGGCCGAGCAGGAATACCAAAACACCTCAACACTAAGAGAAAGAAAACAATAATAGAAGTGCATCGCATCTACAATGACATTCTTTTCTCCTTGTCCGTTTTGAAAGATCTCTTACGTGTGTTGGTGACTCCAGCAAAGGCCAAGCTCTGTCCATATTTTACAGGTACTCCTCCACATTTGTGGTATTGCTTGAGGATGGCGCTGCTGCTGCACCAGGCTGTTGGAGCAGTCCCGTCCGCATAGCAGTTTGACCAGTTGCCCATCAACACACCAGAGTCATCATTGGCATTAACCTGTGAGAGATGGTTGAAAGTGTTTATCAGTTCTCTTACCAAACATCATCATGATAGACGTACATTAGGCTTCCTGATAGGGTTGGGCGATGTGACAAAAATCTCATTTCACGATACATATATAAACAGCATATATATATCTATATATCTATATATCTATATATATA
Organism: Danio aesculapii; assembly: GCF_903798145.1. Lineage (NCBI taxonomy): Eukaryota > Metazoa > Chordata > Actinopteri > Cypriniformes > Danionidae > Danio > Danio aesculapii. The sequence continues at coordinate 7,713,590 of NC_079457.1, read as the reverse complement.
TATATCTATATATATATATATATAGATATATATATATATAGATATATAGATATAGATATATAGATATATAGATATAGATATTTTAGGTGGGAATAGATAATTTTTTTAATCTAGATTAATTTCATAATTTCGAAATTAATCTAGATTAATCTAGATTAAAATGGCTCATTTGAATAATACCCCAGTTTGTCACAGCGTATGAATGAAATGTTCATGAGTTAAAGTGAAACTGCCGAACTGCAGCTAAATTCAGGCTTTATTTATTATATTATATATATATATATATATATATATATATATATATATATATATATATATATATATATATATATTTATTTATATATTATATGCTGATTTGATTCAGAAGGGCACTTGTTTGTCAGAGAGCTCACCGGTCAGGTATACATCTGCACTAAAATATCAAGGTGAAAGTCATTATAGCTTGCGTAGAATAGACCCAGCTCCCAACCCAACTTTGAGAATAGATTAACGGCGATATTTTTTTTATCGCGCGATAAGAGTCTCGTCGCCGATAACGGCCCAGGACTAATATATATATATATATATATATATATATATATATATATATATAGAAATGGTCGTGTCTAACTCTAACTGAGCCTGGTTTCTCTCTGCATTTTTTCTTTCACTTTCGTCAATTGGTTTGTTCCAGTTTGTTGGCGACCCCTGATGAATAAAGGGACTAAGTCGAAGGAAAATGAATGAATGAAAGTGTAAACATTGAACTTTCGAGATCGTAACTTTCGAGATCGTAACTTTCTCACGATGCTGTTATTTGTGTTTCTGTCTGCTTCCCCGTAATGGTCTGTGATATTGCTCTCATATGAAGTATTACAGTAAACAATGTATTTTTAACACAATAATATAAACAATATATAATAATATAAAGCGATAGACTTTATTTTTTCCATATACATACATACAGATGTGGACAACATTGTAGCTAGCCTTCAATTTTGTCCAGGCAGTTTTATTAGATTGCCTTTTTAATGTCTCTATTGAAGCACAATTTAAAAGCAATATCTGACTTCCATTAGTCATTTTTCAGTCATTTTTAATTTGACCATTACTTTCGAATTATTTCGGTGGCCACTGCAGTTTTTCTTTCCTCAATGGAAGGGTCCCAACAATTTTGTCCACATTTGTATCATCATATTGCACAGCCCTATTTCATGAGATGTCAGTAATAAGAAATTAAGGACTCACCATGGCAGACACGACTCTGGCCACGTTAACAGGGTCTCCCCATCCACTGCATGCTCCACCACACTTCTCCAGCACAAACAAACATGCAGCCAAGATTCCTTCATCAAACTAATAAGCAGAAAATATAATTAAGCAGTGAAATCAATGAAATGAGTTCCTTTCACTCAGATATTAATGAAAGTTAACTGTACTTTATAGAGACGTTTTATTCTTCTGTTGAACAAAAAAAAGAAGATATTTTGAAGAATGCTGGAAACCTGTAACGATTGACTTACGTAGTATTTGTTTTTTCTACTATGGAAGTCAGTAGGTTTCAGCTTTTTTCTAAATAAATTATTTTATGCTTAACAGAAGAACTCACAGGTTTAGGCTTAAACACTTGAGGCTGAGTACATTTTTATTTTGGGTGAACTATCCCTAAATTTGACACAAAATATATCAGGAATACATTTATTAGCACATAAGACTCTTCATTTAATAAGGTTAAGAGTATTTAATCAAGGAAACATGTTTGCACTATTTTAACCCTCTGGGTCTCCAGAAATCAGAGTCACACTTGTAGTCCATTCGGTCAAAAGTGACAGAAGACCTCAAACATAACTTTTTAAGGTGCTGTATGTAACTTTTTGACTCTTCTAAAGCATAAAAATACCATAATATGTTTGCAGATACTTAAGAAACATGCTAAGTGAACATTCTTGTTTATTTGAAAAACAATGCTGAAGTCACATATTCTGCTTTGAAAATGTGTTTTCCATGCTAGAACGGCTGTCTTTGTTTTGGTCATTTTAACCTGCCCAATGCCAGTCTAGCCAATTAGATTTCAGCACCCCGGGTTGCCTTGCTGGAAAACCGCATATTCCATTCATTCATTCAGAAAGGCTCTGAAAGCATGCATCCGTGAACAAAATGCGACCTCCGGTGGACAGTAGCAGACTCCGAAATGAGACAGATTCAGTTCCACATGAGTCATTATTAAATAGCATATTATATAAATATTAAGAATGTAAACATCAGGTGAGCAGGTTACATTGTAACCCTGTGTCCTCACAACTCGCTTCATGACGAGATTTGCAGTGATAAGCAATTTGGCTGTTTGTACCAGACGAAACAGGCAGAAATTTAAATACAGACATTCAGAAGCACAGAATATGCGCTCACTGACGAAATGGTAAGGTTTATAATCTGTTTAATACATATTAACCATCTTTAACAGTATTAAATAGACATACTGAATTACTGATATGTGTTCTAAAGTTCAATTTCAAACGGTTTATTTTTTTGTCAAGATCTGAGGTGAACTATCTGCTGTTGCTTTCTGTTGTATGGCAATAAATGTCATGTAAAATGGCATTCAAACTCACATTATTAGCATTTAGCACTGAATAAAGTGCATGAGGTGTACCTGAGGTGATCATTGTCAGTTTTCTGTTGTTCACCTGTGAGAAATAGAAGCCATTTCTAATATATCCGTTCGAGGTGTTGGTTAGGACAAAAACTCCTTTTAATATGGAGAATATTTCTTCTATCAGGTGCCGTTGCTTTTATTTATAACACGGTTTAAATCACTCTATCCTCTCCTAAATTTAGCAACCTGCAATTGCGTTTGTTTTGATCCAGGAGTGCAATACGTACTTTAACCACTGGGTGTCAAACTTACATACAGCACCTTGAATTATGATTATAATTTTTTATTTAATTGTATCCTTAATATATATATATATATATATATATTTATTATTTAATTTAATTTTGCACTTTGAAAGGGGTCGGTTAAAAAATCCATGCAGTAATTAATATACATTTTTTCACTCATGCTCATGCTTGTGTTACAGATCTGCAGATAAAATATATTCCACTGCAATGCTCTTTTTTGTGTGTTAATTTGGCTCTTACTTGACCGAAGTGCCAGGTTCTGGAAGCAATTTGATGTTTAGTTCCATAGAAGATTTTGCCTGTGTCATTCAGCACATACTCATTTCTCTGGGCATCTTCATCCAGATACACAGCATCATCTGGTAAAGAGAGAGCGAGAAATTCAGAAATATAGTTAAATCAAACTGTTGATATGTGCACAAACTGAGAAATGTTTTCTTTATAAAAAAGTTAAGGGTGAAATAAAAATACAAAGATTATTGGGGCAATTGTTACAAGAAAATACTATCAGTCTGTATCTATCAATCTAAATCTATAAAAATTTCATGTTTAATTTTGCACGTTCCTTGCTATTTATTCATGCGTGCTTGGATAATTGACTAGCAATTTCTAGAGGGAAAGGTGGAGGAGTAGGGGTGGAAGGGGCATTTTTTAAGGTGAAGATAACTGTAGTAAGAACATTGGTTATTTATAGTGAGTTAGGAATTATCTGATTGGTGAATCATGCATTAGTTAATGCGGGACCAGTCCTATATATTCTAAATTAATATATATACATATACATATATATATATATATATATATGATGGGTGGGTTTGAGGGAGCCGTGCCCCAGTAGAGCTTTATGTCTAGCGTTGCCCCTGGGATGAACTAACCCTTTTGATCAGAGATGCCCAAACTAGGGCCAGCGGGCCAAAAGTTGGCCCATGGTAACCTTTGATTTGGCCCACCATCCCACCTGAGATGAAATTTAGGATGATGGGAAAGTTGAAGCAAATGCCTTTAACAGAGATTGTCATTTCAAATTTAATGTAACTTTTTGTTTGTTTGTTTGTTTGTTTGTTTAATTGTTGAGCTACAAAAAAGCTAACTGAAACGTAGTTTCAATTTAATGTTGTGCATGTATCAGATTTTTTAAAAAGAAACACTTTCACTCGATTTTTAATTGCTCTCACTCTAAGATAGAGAACAATGTAATGCAAAGTATAATTATTAATATGATTTTAGTGTTTTTTTCTATTTATTTTTAAATATTAATAAATAAGGATTTTACCATGGCAGCTTTAATGTAACAGTTTAGTATGTTTACCTCTGACCCTCCACCCTCAATCACGTTTAGTGTTTGGCCCTTCATAAAAAAAGGTTTGGGCACCCCTACTTTAGATCTTTCATGTTTTTCCACACATTTTGAAGTTTTTTACATAGACTTTCACAGTTTAGATGATTGTATTTAGATGCTATTCAGAGGCTCAAATATCTGATCCTTTATATTGTACAATACGTACCTTTGCACCAGGGGTTGAACAGCATGTAAATGTCATTGCTGGGGTTGCATGATGAGGTGGCTCTACCCTTCGGGCCGCAGGTCACAATGGTCAGGCTGTAGCGTCCGATGCATGCGGTGGGAAGTGAGAACACGCTAAGTTTGATTCGGTTTTGGCACTTTTCGACAATCTTGGCCTCCCAGCGATTTTTCTTGAATTCTTCCACCAGTGGAACAATCACCAGCGTGCCATTGGGTATTGATGGAACATTGCCTGAGAAATAAATGCAAAAACAAGATATATTAAATGTTCTTGTTACTATCTAATGCAAATAACAATTTTTATTACTTAAAAATGTTTAACTGAAATAAAGTATAAAGAACTTTCTGCTGTTTGTCAAGGGTCATTTATTATTTTCTAAAGTACTACAATAACTAAAACAGAAATAAAGTGTATTACTTAACAAACTCTTAAAACTTTAACAGAAATTACAATAAAAACAGAAAATATTATTTTATATATACTAATTATCATTGATGAAAATACATGAAATATATTTTATAAATATATAAAAATATATAATGAAATATAATAAAGTAAAAACTAATAAAAGTCATTCAAATATAATTAGGAATTAATAAAGCAAAACACATTTAATACAACTTAAAAAACAATAACAAAATATTAAAAAATGCGTTAAAATTTAAAAGATTAAATACAAATAAATAAAAAAGATTTATTTGTATTTTAAACGGATTTATATATATATATAAAATAAATAAATAAATGAATAAATAAATAAATAAGTAAAATCCAATTTAGGCATTTAATAAAATAACTAAATACAAAAAACAACATTTTTAAAACACGATGACAAAATATTAATAAAAAAACATACAATAATCCGAAAACGACGACTCGTGAATCACAATATTGATTATCAACTGCAGTGATCAGGAAGATTTAACTGACCGAGTTTCAGCTCCAGGTGAAGTTGATCACATTTGGGATTGAAAGGTCTGGACAGCTCGACCCACATCTGGAAACACTGCCCTCTGCGGACGATCAGATGATCGCCGCGGAATCCGTTAGTGTGATGCTCCTGGCGATTCTGACTCTTCCAGCACTTCATCAGGTCAACACAGCGGACCTGCAGGACCAGATCTAACACAAACATTCAAACATTACTGAGCAATTCCAGAACGAACCGTTCCTAATAATTTAATCAGCCCATTTGGCAACCAAGATATCAATTTCTATCAAATATATCAATTTAACGATACACTGTTAATGATTGTTGTAAATTATAAAGTATTTAACTGTAATATGAACTGTATTTTACTGTAGAACAATTATGGAGTATGTTACTGTATTTTAAAGCTGCATTGTGAAAATTACTGTACATTTTACAGTAAAGATATGCAATACTCATTCATTCAATTTCCTTCAGCTTAGTCGCTTTATTCATCAGGGGTTGCCACAGCGGAATGAACCGCCAACTTATCCAGCACGTTTTACACAGCGGATGCCCTTTCAGCTGCAACCCAGTACTGGGAAACACCCATACACACTCATTAACACACACACACACTACGGCCAATTCAGTTTGTTCAATTCACCTATAGCGGAGCACCCAGAGGAAACCCACGCCAACACGAGGAGAACATGCAAGCTCCACATAAAAATGCCAACTGACCCAACTGTGAAATGTCTTACCTTCACAGCACCGTGCGGCATGACAGTCATCTGCACAATCCTTTAGGAAAACTTGCTTGTAGTCATGATCGCAGTGTGGTCTCACGTCACACGGGTTCACGCAAGGCTTTGGCAGAGGAACTACGCAAGGACTGACAACTGGTTTACCGCAATGGTCAACAACCGGTTTACCACAAGGGTCGAATATAGGTTTGCCGCAAGGGTCGACAATGGGTTTCCCACAAGGATTAATGACAGGTTTGCCGCAGGGGTCAACAACAGGCTTCACGCATGGATTCCAACATTGGTCGACAACAGGTTTCACGCAGGGATTCCAGCATGAGTCGACGCATGGCTTCACGCAAGGGTTGCTGTAAACCGGCACGTAGCCCGATCCTTTCCAGTAACAGTCCTGCAGTTTGACGGCGGGAAAACGGCCGATGTTGCAGAAGTTGTTCAGACCACCGTTTACGATAGGCATTCTGTGAAATGAAGAAAACAAATGAATAAGCGCAGTTTGATATAGGAATTGATGGGGATGATTCTTTAGACGACTGCATCTGCATCAAATATTATAAACATTTTCCTTCGTCTTAGTGCCTTTTTTTATCTAGGGTCGCCGCAGCAGAATGAACCGCCAACTTATCCAGCATCTTTTTTACATAGCAGATGCCCTTTCAGCTGCAACCCAGTACTGGAAAACACCCATACACACTCCTTTACACACACATTCATACACTACGGCCAATTTGGTTTATTCAATTCACCTATAGCGCATGTGTTTAGACTGTGCGGGAAACCGGAGCACCCAGAGGAAACCCACGCCAACAAGGGGAGAACATGCTAACTCCACACAGAAATGCCAGCTGACCCAACTTATGCTTGAATTCTTAAAAAAACTTTATGCAGTCACAGATCTAAAAACCCATGTAAATTATCATTGCATGTCATGCGATGTGACTCTTAGAGCCCTGCATGGGCCTTAAATCTAAGCCCTAGCACAGTCCTGGCCATAGATATGGCCATAGGCTGTAGCCCCGCCCTTGTCCAACAGCTTATGAAAATTTTTGGCCCAAGTCCGTCTCGTAGCCCATCTTTTTTCCGCCAAACAGCTTACTGTTACTACAGATCTATTAAAATAGATCAGATTTGTATTTAATAGAAAGTTTATTAATAAAATTTAGAGAAATGTTTGGAGTTTTGTTTGTTTTTTTAAATGTAAGTTTTAGTTTTTTAAATGACACCGATATCGATAAATGACAGCGGTATGTGGTCCAAAGTGAGTTTACTCAACTTACAAGTTGTGCATTGTGCATAACCAGTTGGCTCATCATTTAAAGTTGTCACTATTTAAAAAAAGTTGACCAGAAGTTTGCCTTTAGCGTTTTTCACAGTTTTAAGTTTGCCAATGGAAATTTTTTTCCATATGTTCTACATTGCACATGGCTGGAAGGCATCACTGGCACTTCCGTAACGCATCGCACGCATTAGATCTCATTAAACTTTAAAAAAAAAATTTTCTAAAGCAGACCTGAATCCTGACATGCGTGCTAGCAATGATGTGAAAACTGGCTCGAAGTCTAGCCCTAAGGGCATAAAAATTCAGGCCCCGACAGGCTCTGTCTCAAATGCAGGGCTCTAGTGTCCATTGCGAATACATCAGCCTGATCTCACGAGAAGACGTAAGAATTGTTTTACGTTTTGTCAGTTTAGGGGCTAATTCGTACAAATTCATACGAGTTCAGTCGTGCGAAATTGTATGATTTTAAAAAAGGAGGCGTGGCACCTAACCCCACCCCTAAACCCAACCGTCATTGGGGGATGAGCAAATCGTACTAAATTGTAAGAATTAGATTGTACGAATTCATACGAATTAGACACTAAATCAAAAAGTTACGAATTGCCGTGAGATTGTGTTGAAAAAAAAAATAATATTCATTCATTCATTCACTTTCTTTTCGGCTTAGTCCCTATATTAATTCAGAGTCGCCACAGCGGAATGAACCGCCAACTTATCCAGCACGTTTTTACGCAGCAGATGCCCTTCCAGCCGCAACCCACCTACTGCGCCACTGCTTCGCCCCCAAAATTAAAATTAATAATTTAATAATAACTAAATAATAGCATTTAATAATATTTAAAATATAACATTGCAATATATTGTGCAGCATAGTCAGTGCTGAAGCCAAATCTGAAGCTAATCTAATGAATAACTTGATAACTAAATGATAACAGTCCTAAAATTAGTAGCTTAAACTTATTTGTTAGGGAAAAATATTAAATAAAAAATGTAATAAGAGGAAAAATCAAGAGAAAGAAACAATAAATTGAATTTTGTTGAAATGTTGTAGTTTGTAATGTTGTTTTGCAATAATTTGTATACATTTAAATGTATTATCTTTCTATTTCTAAAGATGTTTGGTGGCTAAAATATAATTTTAATAAATATATCAGTTTAATAAATCAGTCTTGTTTAAATGCACCAAAATATATGACCTATATTCAATGAGAAATGGATAAAAAGTATTCATTTTCAAACTAAGGTGTACTCGTTTGTCCTGAGCACATTAAATATAAGCCAAAAAAAATAAAGAAATAAGAAAAAAAAAAAAAACAGGAAATTTTGTCAGAATTGCTCTGTTAAAGATCACTTGGGAAATATTTTAAAAATAATACAAATTTTACAAGAAGGCTAACCATTCTGTGTTCAGCTGTAAGTGTAGTTTTGAGTACATTTCAGAAGTCCATAATTTCTGAGAAGAACAAATAAAGCAGTCTGAATACTTACATGTTCGCAGTTCTTGCTCCGGAGTGATCTGCAGAGAGAAAAAGTTCTTATCGAACTAAAATGACCAAAGCAAAGTAAGTCTGGTTCTGGCGCAGTGACCCCGCTGTCTGCTGAAGCCCAGTATATATTCACTTCTCCATTCCCTGCCCATCCACATGAGTAACACAAGTACAACAGTATTCCTCGGCTAATGAAAGGGAGGGAGAGATTTGAAATGAATCACACGGAATAATATGGTGCTTAGTATAATTGCTCTGATAATTGATTGTAAAAGAAGTTGCAAGTAAACATGTTTAAGCTTTATGAAAATTATACAACAGCAGTTTGGAGAGACACACCTCTTTGTTTCCGCATTTTTGGATAATCAGGATATATTAAACTAAGTTGTCTAAACAAAAGAAGTTGTTTTTTTTTCAAGTTCACCACCCTTTAATTTTAATACACTATGTTCCTCTAAACTAATTCCATATTGTTTTATTCAAATAATTAGTCTTGTCTTTCAGCACAAACATACTAACATCTTAAATGTGGCATTTCTTGTCTAAGCAGTACTCATTTAACAAAAGTGAGGTTTACATTAAAGCACTTGCTTTTCCGTTCATTCATTCGCTTTTCTTTTGGCATAGTCCCTTATTTATCAGGGGTTGCCACAGCGGAATGAACCGCCAACTATTCCAGCATATGCTTTACACAGCGGATGCCCTTCCAGGCGCAACCCAGTACTGGAAAACATCCTTACACTCTCACACTCTCGCCAATATCCGGGACTCGAACCAGTGACCTTCTTGCTGTGAGGCGACAGTGCTAACCACTGAGCCACCGTGCTGCCCCTTGCTTTACACGTATTTATTTTTTATTTTGTGCAAAGATGATTAGACATTCTCACTAAGATTAGACAGCTATTACTATTAGATCATGTTAATGTAAGATTATTTATATTTCTTTCAAGAGTTCACACTTAGCTGATGAATAATTATAAGCTTGTTTGGCATGCTGTCCCGGGAGAGAGATCTGAGCTCATAAGATCCTCGAGTCCGGGGCTCCCTCCCGTTTGCAAGGCGAGAGGGGAGTTTGAGCTTGGGTAGATCTGGAGAACTCTCCTGCTGTAGTAGCTAATGAACAGATAGTGATTGCTCTTAAGAGATAACTACTTACTAGGAGCATGTCTATGGTGTCGATTTGGATTAGTTAATTAACTTAAGTTGCATGTTTAGGGATGGTGAGAGGAAACCAGTGAACCCGGGGGAAACCCAAGTGAGCACGGGGAGAATGTGTAAACTACGCACAGAAACGTCGGCTGGCTTGGTAAGGACTAGAACCAGTGACGTTCTTGTTGTGAGGCAACAGTGCTAACCACTGGGCCACCGTGCCACCCATCTAGTAAAGGAGGAGGAGTAGGGGTGGAAGGGGGGATTCTTCAAAATGAAGATGGCTGTTATATGGAGCTTAGGGTATTTATAGTGGCTAAGGAATCGTCTGATTGGTGAATCGTAAACTGAATAATGCAGGACCGGACGCAAGCAATCATAAGCACGTGATCCTCTCGAAATGAGTTTATAAACAAACTTCACTTAGCTTTGTATTTTAGTTTTTATTTAATCTTTTTATTGAGTACATATCAATTCATGTATTCAGAGTTTATATCATTGCAGTTAGAAGGGCATCCATTGCGTAAACATTTGTCAATACTTGCTGGTTCTTTCCACTGTGGTGACCCCTGCAGAGTAAGGCACTAAGCCAAAGGAAATTGAATGAGTGAGTTCACATCAACAGGATGTTGTTGCAAATTTAATGTCTATTTAACTTTTGTGATTTCAAAATAAAAATGCTGTTTTAGTATTTCAAACATTATAAATTGTAATTCAGTGTGTCACTTTTTATTTGAAATTGTGCAATATATCATTCATTTTTTAGTGGAAATTGGATCTACAGTGCAAAAAATACATACAGTTGAAGTCAGAATTATTAGCCCCCCTGTTTATTTTTTCCCCTCATTTCTGTTTAACGGAGAGATTTTTTCAACACATTTCTAAACATAATAGTTTTAATAACTCACTTCTAATAACTGGTTTATTTTATCTTTGCCATGATGACAGTAAATATTATTTGACTAGATATTTTTCAAGACACTTCTATACAGCTTAAAGTGACATTTAATTAGGTTAACTAGTCAGGTCAGGGTAATTAGACAAGTCATTGTATAATGAGGGTTTGTTCTGTAGACTATCGAAAAAAATATATAGCTAATAATTTTGACCTTAAAATGTTTTTTATAATTAAAAAACTGCTTTTATTCTAGCCGAAATAAAGGGCGGGCTAATAATTCTGACTTCAACTGTAAACCACAAAACATAATGACCATGGTTTTTATGTTACTTCACCTATTAATAGAAATTTTTAAAAAAGGTAAAAATTTTATCAGTTTGATGTTATTTGAGATTACTAGAAACGTTTATTTGACTAAAAAGCAACATATTTACTACAGTTTATCATTTTATTTTCAGTGGACAGCATAAAAAATTCTAAATTAATTCAAAAGTATTTAGAAATTCATTAGTGTAATCCGTTTATCAAGACTGCATTATTGGTACCATGATCTCTGTTTCTGACAACTTTAGTACCTGAAATGTTCATCAAGGCATCTTTTATTGGCATTTTAGTAGTTTGTCATGACATATTGTCTTGGTGAGTAATGCTAATTATTGTACAAAAACTATGCAATAAGCTGTCAGTAGTTTTTCAGCTTTTTATATTGTTTCAAACTACTAAACATGTCACTAAAAGTCATTTTGATCAATTTTTAACCTCAAAAGTTTTTGGAGCAGAGATCAAGATTCCAAAATTGTAATAAAAAAGCATGAATAAATGGAAAACACCTACATGCATCTGCTGATTAAAGGGGTAGTTCACACAAAAATGAAAACCCTGCCATCATTTACTCACCCTTTACTTGTTTCAAACTTTTACAACTCCCTTTCTTCTGTTGAACACTAAAGAAGATGTTCTGAAAAATGTTGGAAACCTGTAACCTTTGACTAACATAATATTTGCTTTCCTACAATGGAAGTCAATGGTTACAGGTTTTCAGCATTCTTCAAAATATCTACATTTGTGTTCAACAGAATAAAGAAACACATAAAGGTTTGGAACCACTTGAGTGTGAATAAATCATGAGTGAATGTTCTTTTTTGGGTGAACTATCCCTTTAACAGATATATTTTACAGCACTACAAATTTGTAAATCTGCAGTACTCAAATTGCACTGAAGCTCTATATTTTACATCTCAGTAGTTATGACAAAAGGCAGTTCAGCTTCATATTACAAGCAATTATAAGCCTAAACCACGCGTATACCGAGAAATTGTCCTTGATTATTCACACACCCAAAGTCAATCATTTTTGGGCAACACAAACAGACACACCACTTTTAGATTTCAGGTTTCGTAACTGTCACCATCAAAACTGCCCCATAATTGTCATTACAAATACCGTATAGATTAAACAGAGGAATTAAGTTCAATTAACATCTTAATCATCATCAACATCATCATCAAAAAAATAAAAGTAAAAATAAGGAACCAGTTCTAATGGAGTCTATAACTTGACTTTGGTCTAATTGTTTTATTCTTGTATTTTTTGCTGTGATTTTAGTTCTTACAATAAACAAAAGTATACATTATTGCATATGTAACCGTACTTTCTTTTGGATCTGCATTGTGTTGCAATGTTAATAATGAGTGGACTCCATTTTGAGTCTGCACAGAGAATGTTATTATGTTTGCAACAGATCGGCAGCCTCAGCTCGTACCATTAAATGTACACTCTTCAGTTCAGGGCAGAGGTGGGACAAAGTCAGTTTGGCAAGTCACAAGTAAGTCTCAATTCATTGCCCCAAGTAAGTCCCGAGTCAAGACAGGCAAGTCTCGAGTCAAGACAGGCAAGTCTCGAGTCAAGTCCCAAGTCAAAACCAACAAGTCTCAAGTCAAATCCAAAGTCCTATGGTTTGACTTTTGAGACTTTTTGAGTCTTTTTAACAGAAAAATAAAATGTATACAGATTATGTATGGTTGTAAGATCTGTATTTATTAAACAAACCTTTTTAATGAAAGAACATTGCTCATACACATGAAAATACAAATGTAATTTTCTGAAAAAGTGCTGAACAGTGCTGCGTCTCGTCTCCACATTGCACAAGAACGAGTTCCACCACAGTAGAGTCCATTTTGCCTCACATCACACAGAAATTGCAGCTTTACTGCTGTCTAATTCATTAAGTTTAGTTGTGCTATATTATGTCTTCAGTAATCAACTTGTGATTAACTAAAACTACATAAACGACCTCAATGAGGCAGCAGTAGACCAACAACTCCTATATGCTGCAAAGAGAAATTGAGGGAAATTGGTATTTTGTCAATGGAATCTTGTGTGCTGAAGAGATTGAGATGCAAATCTGTCTAGCAGCAATGTAAAATGGTGGCACACTCAATGAAGTAGGCTACTTCATACAAACAATAACGTTGTTTTCTTCACATAACGTTGAAGAACTTTGCTCTCTATCTTGTGTGATGCTCGTGCACCGATTTCCTGTTTGTGGAGAAAACTGCTTGCGAGCTCTCAAATATACGCTGCTCGCGCGCTAATTTTCTCAAGCTCTCAAATATGCACCGCTCACACACAAATTTTGTGCTCTCAGAGATTACATGCAGACTCACAATTTGAGTCTTGTATTCCGTCTTCCTTTCGTGCTTTTTGATATGATTTATATTGCTGCACTGTTTATTAACAATAACCAAAATACTAAAATATTCAATTCAATTCACCTTTATTTGTATAGCGCTTTTACAGTGTAGATTGAACAGTGTAGTTCAGTTTGTAGTGTTTAAGTTCAGTTCAGTTTAGCTCAGTTCAGTGTGGTTTAAAAATCACTACTGAGACTTACATATACATTTTTTAATCTAATAAACCATAACATTTTTGGCTGTGTTATATGATATGAGATTTCCAGTTTCAAACACTTAAAGACACATATGATAGACCAATGGCGCCCCCAGAAAATTTTCTTAGGGGTGGCCAGAAGAGACAGCATCAAATCTTAGGGTGGCACACACACACAAAAAAAAAATCAGTGTGATGTTATACTTTTGTTTCAGGTAAAGGAAATAATGTGGTTTTAATTCATTTAATTAATTACTCTTGAAATATTGCAATTTATTCCTAAAAAATCAATAAATTTAAAATCAATAAATAACAAAACAATATTTAGTAAAAAAAAGTTATATATATATATATATATATATATATATATATATATATATATATATATATATATATATATATATATATATATATATATTATTTTTATTTTTTTTCTTATACTTTTATTGTACAGCATCTGGTATATGCCATGTCTAAATTAATTAATAAAACAAACAAATGAACAAAAGGCATTACTATATACACACACACTCACTATACAGACTCTAATAATATCATTTATCCATATTCCTTTTTGAGCCACATTATTATAACACAGCTTCTTTTATTGATGTACCTTAAGTTAAATAATAAATTGCCATTGCTGACCCTTCGCTAAGCCCCGCTTTCCTTAGTTACTGTTGCTTCGCCTGTCAAGCTTTCATGCCTGACACATCTAATACAATGTGTATCTGCTGGTCTCAGCCATTCCCAGGGATATAATTAGTCATTTTTGGCGAACAGGTGAGATATCTGAGAAAGCCAGACAAAAGGGACTGTAGTATGCATTACGGGTGTATATTCACGACATAATAGGCAACCGATTAGAAAATAAATTAAATATAGGAAATACCCATAGACGGCACTTCTACATAATTCATCCATAGACAGAAACTGTCAGTATGTTTGTGTGCTTTTGATATCGTTTCTATTCTAATTTGCAGTTAGGTTGAAAAATAAATAAATTGAAATGCAAATCAAAGTATAAATAGCAGAAGTGAACAAATAGATTTTCTCTTTCAGCAAATATTAATCCGACACCAAATATAAAAGCAGACACTAACCTGCTATAACGTCATCACCAGTGACTAAATCTCCAAAAGATTGATGAAAACATCAGTGAATTGTAGCTCTGACATGGGCATGAGGGTTATAAATGACTGAAAAACAGCTGCGGGTGAAGTATATTGATCATAAGTGCTCAGATTGTGTCTCGGTTTTGTTCTGTTGATTTGTAATTTTTAAATATTCGTTGCTTGAAACAAATGGAAATATGACTGCTATTAGCATCACTACTATGGCGAGGGCTTAAACGCAGCAGTGCTCATAATATCAAGCGGAAAAAAAGAAAAGACAGCTGGGAAACATATCCTGCTTTGTATTTTTGTAGGAAGCACAGTTTAGATCTTTTTACGGTAAGAGGTGTGTGAGTTATTGCCGTCTATAAATGAATGTGTCAAGAATATCGAAAATAAAACCAATTTAACCCCACTCTTTTAGCATCCCTCACAGAGCTTGATCCACGCTGGTATTCCTCCACTTGGGTTTTAGGTTTTGGAAAGGAAAAAAAATTCCACCAACCCATCCAAACTTTTAAGATAGCGGATATCAGATTTGCACAATCCATATGCACAACGCTTTGGCTTGTTTCCCTCGCTCGAAAGCTTGAATGGCCTTACGGTTGCTGGCCCTACGGTTGCTAAGCCACGATTGGTGTGTGGCGGTTTTTGGGTGTGTCTTAGCGAAGGGTCAATTGAAGGTGTTTGCGCGTCCTGTCAACGACGATGGGGAGGGGGGTGGAGTGAATCTGCTTTGTCAGTGGCACCAATCAATCCACAATAATTTAGTGGGCTTCATTTTATTTATTATTTATTTAAATATTTTGAATTTACATAAGTACATTTAAATTAATAATGTCAACAGCAAAATGGCCGTGGCCACCCCTTTAAACAGAAAAAAACAGAAAAAACAGAAAAAAATAAACAGGGGGGCAAATAATTCAGGGGGGATAATAATTCTGAATTCAACTGTATATATTTAAGTGTATAGGACACAGTAAGCACCTCGTTTCAAACTGCCTTACACCTTATAAATCATTTGGAGAGGTGTGATGGCAGTTATTTATTATTTTTGGGTCAACTTATAAGCAATAAAAGCAAAGTGTTTCCTCCTTTGGGCCGTTCCTGCAATTTGAAACTCATGCAGGAAAATAATTACATTGTTATGGTTTAGATGGGAATGAGAATTAAAGATTGAATGCCACACTAAGTCTCATGATTTACCCAGTAGATGATTCAGTCTGGGTAATAATGACACTAATTAAGTTGTGTTTATATGGCGGCAGTGTTTAGCACTGTCGCCTCACAGCAAGAAGGTCGTTGGTTTGAGTCACGGCTAGGCAAGTTGGCATTTCTGTGTAGAGTTTGCATGTTCTCCCCGTGTTGGTGTGGGTTTCCTCCCGGTGCTCATGTGGTATAGGTGAATTGGGTAGGCTAAAGTGTCCGTAGTGTATGTGTGGGAATGAGTGTGTATGGATGTTTCCTAGTGATGGGTTGCAGTTGGAAGGGCATCCGCTGTGTAAAACAAATGCTGGATAAGTTGGTGGTTCATTCCGCTGTGTGATTTTATTTTATCTTGTTTTTATTTTATTTATGAATTTTATAGCAAATTACAGGAAAAAATACAAAAACAATTATATTTTAATTAAAAACTATAGATAGTATCAACTTAAACAAGGGGAATTAATTCTTAAGGAAGCTAATAATGATGACTTTTCATTGCACTTCTCAAAATCACTTGAAAAATACTTAAAAAGATTAATAAAAATACAGAAGGGCTAATTGTACGTATATTTAACCTAGGAATGTTTTTTTTAATTAAATGTGTAACTTATATGCTACATATCAGTATTCAATGCAATACCTGCAGTGGCCAAAAGGGGGCATTATTGAGCGGCTAAACCATCAGTGTAACTTGCTTTTCTTGAGATCGTCTGAAACTGAAGGCAGCTGATTTACTCTTTCACCTCCCACACACACGCATGGACTGCATAATCATAGTAGAATTGTCACAGTCATAGTAGTGGTTTTAGAGTCCGTGGCATATCTTAAAGGCATATTTCACCCCCAAAATGTAAAAATATTTATTACTAAGCTTCAAGTGGTTCCAAACCTTTATGAGTTTCTTTCTTATGTTGAAACAAACACTGTGGTTATAAGATTTGCATATCTCTAAAGATCGCATTAGCTGGTTTTAGATCAGTTAAAGGAATAGTTCACACTAAAACAGAAAATTCTGTCATTGTTTACTCTCCCTTCACTCATCACAAACACATTGAATTTCTTCTGTTGAACACAAACGATATTCTGAAGAAAGTTGAAATCTTGTACACTGTAAAAATGGCTGCGATTTCAATGGTAAATAACTGTAAAAATGCTACAGTACAAATCCGTAACCTGGTTAACGGTGTGTTTCCTTAATATATACGCCGTATAACCGTAAATTGACTTTCCCAGAATTCCCTGTATGGCACATCCCTTTTTATGCTTTTTGTTGACATTACTGTGGATCTTTTTAGTTGTTTCCCCATCAGTGATGTACATTAGAGATTTATGTTACATCTAATGTTGATAAACAATGCTTATTTCATGACTTTAATTTTATACGTGTTCCCATACTGGTGTTTAGTAGCACCTTCTGGTACACTTCTCTGCTTGTGGGAAAAGTTGTTTGAGATGAGTATTTGTTCATTATGTAAGTTCCTCATCACCACCTGCATATGGCTGTGTTCATGTGTCTAACTGTGTAACAAAAGATGAGTAGAGATTGGTAATTCAAAATACAAACATATTACCTCTATAAATTAATGAAATACTGTAATTTACCGTAAAAATTTGAAATTACTATGACAGTTTAGACTGTATTTTTAATGGTAAAGTACTGGCAACCACAGCTGCCGTTTTTTACTGTAAATTTTACGGATTTATTTTTTACAGTGTAACCACTGACTTCCATAGTAGGAAAAACAATTACTATGGAAGTCAGTGGCTTTCTTTAAAATATCTTCTTTTGTGTTCAACAGAAGAAAGGAACTCAATGTGTTTGAGTGAAGGGAGAGTAAACAATGACAGAAATTTCAGTTTTTGGGTGAACTATCCCTTTAACTGATCTAAAACCAGCTAATGCGATCTTTAGAGATATGCAAATATAATAACCAGTGTTTGTTCCTCTGTGAAAACTGTCATTGTAATCAGTATGTAAATCTAAAACTGGACATGTAGTAACATTTACAGTAGCAAACAACTATATATATATATATATATATATATATATATATATATATATATATATATATATATATATATATATATATATATATATATATACACATACAACAGTTCTGTCTGGTTCTTTTATATTAAATATTCTGCCAGTAACTGCAGTCGTCCAGCCTCTTACTCTTAACCCTTCACCCTTTTGTTTAACTCCGCCCACATACAGCAACAAGCAGAGAACACTCTACAGTTTGACAAATATTGCAACAGTTGGACAACATAATGTACTTTTAAGGCTTTTTTAATCAAGAATATAGTTGTTTAGATTGCAACTATGCAGTTTATTTATAAGGATAGTACCTATTTTAAAATATTTATAGTTTCTGAGAGACAGCGCATTGACGGCCATTCGCCTGACTTTGAGCAAAGACGAGTGACAATGTTCATCCACAAGATGGCGACAGAGACCGCATAATAAGCCTTTAGAGGAAGAAAAATACAACGTAATTTAAACTACAGCTGATCAAATCAATATAAAACTACAGGAGACTATTTCAGTAAACAGAAAGAAAGAAGAAATGCCTGCACGTGTTAAGCGTATTTCCTTATCACAGACATAACAGTAATCTGGCATTGATTGCATTGCTTTGGCTATTTCGGGGTTAATTATTGTGATTTCCCGATTGCAAGAGAAATACTGGGAAATCTCTGTAGACTGATGATATTTCATGCCGTTCAGCCTTATAATCTTAAAATGTCAGCAAAGTCACCTGTTTTGTCATCACTTTAGACATTACGCAAGAGAATCGTTCAAACACTAGCTCTGAAGTGATGTTGGTGAAGTAGCAACGGTTTCTGCTGTCCTAACATCAGCTGCAGAAGGGAATGAATGGCGGAAGAAAGTAGTTCCTCTTACAATAGGATTTTTTTTTTTATATACACGATTAAGACGTGACTGAGCGTCACGGTGGCACAGTGGGTAGCACGATCGCCTCACAGCAAGAAGGTTGCTGGTTCAAACCCCAGCTGGATCAGTTGCCATTTATGTGTGAAGTTTGCATGTTCTCCCCGTGTTTGCGTGGGTTTCCTCCGGTTTCCTCCACAGTTCAAAGACGTGCTATAGGTGAATTGGGTAAGCTAAATTGTCTGTAGCGTATGTGTGTGAATGGGAGTATATGGGTGTTTCCCAGTGATGGGTTGCAGCTGGAAGGGCATTCACTGCGTAAAACATATGCTGGATAATTTGGTGGTTCATTCCGCTGTGGCAACCCCAGATTAATAAAGGGACTAAGCCGAAAAGAAAATGAATGAATGAATGCAGTCAAACTGTTGTATAACTCGCAGTGCGATGTGGCTGTATATCGGCACACCTCCCACCAGTGCCGATAAACAGACACATCGTACTCGTGTGATATTGCTCATATATATATATATATATATATAACTGAGACTAAGCTGAAGTAAAATGAATGAATATATATATACATATATATATATATATATATATATATATATATATATATATATATATATATATAATATATATATATATATATATATATATATATATATATATACACATACATTATATACATTATATACATATATTCATATATTTAAATACTGCCTTAAAAATGTACAATAAAATCTACCCACATGAAAAAATACTAAAGTAATACATAGTAAATTCTATAGTGATTTTAACCATATTATAAATATGCCTATGTGAACAGAATATTCACTGACGCATAAGTATACAAATATAAAACAGGCCACAAATAGTGTTCTATAAAGACACAACATCTGAAATGAGTTTTTACTATTTCACTGAGTGTGTGTGTGTGTGTGTGTGTGTGTGTGTGTGTGTGTGTGTGTGTGTGTGTGTGTGTGTGTGTGTGTGTGTGTGTGCTGTGAAACCACACGCCACCAGGAAACAGAACCTGGTGAGAACATGCCGATTCAGCTGAACTGTGAAAGCCATTTCACTTCCTCTCACTTCCATGCTGCAATAAACATGCACTCATCTGCAGGTTCAGCTCACATCCCACAACAAGAAGAACAACACTACTCATCTGCTATTTTGCAATATAATGAATAAAATAGTAGTCAATACTATATCAAGATTATAACCCATTCTGATTACGTACCCTATATACATTTATGGAGAGTGCCAAATATCCCAGGATCTATGTTTTTTGCCATTTTTGTTTTCGCGAATCCATCAGAGACCGCTGAGTACACTTTTTGAGATCTCAAATTTCTCGTGTGAGTTGCATTCGCGCCTGCTCTTCTCACATAAACCCACCAGAGGTCGTTGTCGACTGGCTGACTGACCGATCGATTGATTGACCACTCTCCTCCTTCCCTAAACCCAACCAATAGTGTTTTAAAAAGCCCTTAAAAAAGCACTGATTGACCAGACCATTCTGCTACCTTTTTCTTACATGTTGTATGTCTAGCATGCTTAGCATTACACTAACATTTTGTAAGCATTATTAGCTTAGCTTGTTACCAACATGTTTAGCATATTACTAGCATGTTCCTAACATTATTAACATGTTAATAACATGTTGTTATCATGATTACCATGTTACTTCTATGTTGATTCTAACATGATTAGCATGGTACTAACATGTTTGCATAATTAGCAACCTTGTTCTTACCTGTTGTATGTCTACTATAGCATGCTTCTAACATTATTAACATGTTGTTAACATGTTGTTAGCATTGATTAGCTTGTTACTAGTATGTTATTAGCATGACACTAGCACATTGTTAACATGTTGTTAGTATTAGCATAAGCACATTAGCATGATAGCATTAGCAACATTGATTCAATTATCATATTGAATCTTTAATATGTTCATGTCCTCAACCTCAGGCCTTAAAGCTATATGTGACTTTTTTCATCAGTATGCTGTTAGCTTTGATTAGCTAATTACTAGTATGTTATTAACATGACACTAGCACATTGTTAACATTTTTACGTTACTAACATGTTGTTAGTATTATCCTGTCAGCATGTTTCTATCATGAATGCCTTTTGCACATTGCTAGCATTACCAATTAGTATTAGCATGTTAGCATTTGTATTGCTAGCTTTAACAATGCTATCATGTTGACATTATATTTAATCAAAAATCAAAGTAATATTTAATATGTAAAATTTCCTCACCCTCAGGCCATTGAAGACGTACGTAACTTTTTCCATCAGTATGCTGTTAGCTTTGATTAGCTTATCATTGTTAGCATGACACTAGCACTCTGTTAACATTTTTACATGTTAATAACATGTTGTTAGCATTAACCTATTGTAGCATTATCCTTTACATTATTTTAGACATACTAGCAGTTCATATTAAGAATGGTTCCCAATTGGCAGGTCATAGATAAAAATGCTATTTACTCATTTACTCATGCATGTTGGATTTAGAAGATGCATAGCAGTTTTCAAAAACCACAGTAATGTGTCTGTCACTTGCTACAATAGTAGCTATTCAAATTAGAGAAACACTAGCTTAATAATAGCTTATAGAGTCTTAATAATAGCTTAATCCTCAAAATTAACTAACAAAATTAACTAGTAAAAATGTAAACATTTCACTTTCACAAGCAGTTTGTGCATTTTTAAAATAGTTGAGTAGTAGGATACATTAATAATATCGCCCACTTTGCAGTTCATTGTAAAATTGTGAAAAAAATATATAATATTAATAAATACATTATAAATATCTAAACAAATATACTGTCTATACACTCACCGGCCACTTTATTAGGTACACCTTACTAGCACCGGATTGGACCCCCTTTTGCCTTCAGAACTGCCTTCATCCTTCATGGCAGAGATTCAACAAGAAACTGGAAATATTCTTCAGAGTTTTGCTCCATATTGACATGATAGCATCACGCAGTTGCTGCAGATTTATCAGCTGCACATCCATGATCTCGCGTTCCACCGCATCCCAAAGGTGCTCTGTTGGATTTAGATCTGGTGATTGGGAAGGCCATTTGAGTACAACGAACTCATTGTCATGTTCAAGAAACCAGTCTGAGATGATTCGCGCTTTATGACATGGCATGTTATCCTGCTGGAAGTAGCCATCGGAAGATGGTCATAAAGGGATGGAAATGGTCAGCAACAATACTCAGGTAGGCTGTGGTGTTGACACAATGCTCATTTGGTACAAATGGGCCCAAAGTGTGCCAAGAAAATGTCCCCCACACCATTACACCACCACCACCAGCCTGAACCATTGATACAAGGCAGGATGGATCCATGCTTTAATGTTGTTGATGCCAAATTCTGACCCTACCATCCGAATGTCGCAGCAGAAACCAAGACTCATATGATCAATCAACATTTTTCCAATCTTCTATTGTCTAATTTTGGTGAGCCTGTGCGAATTGTAGCCTCAGCATCCTGTTCTTAGCTGACAGAAGTGGCACCCGCTGTGGTCTTCTGCTGCTGTAGCCCATCCACGTCAAGGTTGGATGTGTTGTGTGTTCAGAGATGCTCTTCTGCATACCTCGGATGTAATGAGTGGTTATTTGAGTTACTGTTGCCTTTCTATCAGCTGGAACCAGTCTGGCCATTCTCCTCTGACATCAACAAGGCATTTGCACACACAGAACTGCCGCTCACTGGATATTTTCTCTTTATAGTTGTCCTAAAATGTCTAAAATGAGCATTTTTATGTTTATGTTCTGTTATTTTACCTTAAAGGCAAAGAAAAGAACATGTTAATCTCAATAAAAGTAAAATTATTGAACTTATACAAAGGAGCCTGAGACAAATGCTCATTTTAGAAGAAAATTTGAGACTCAACTTCGAGATTTTTTCATCTGAACTCTATTATATAAATAAATAATAGCACCAACATTAGTATTTTCAAGGGTCAAATCAGAAACAAAATAAGTCTTGTCTACCAAAGAATGCTAAAATGTAATGCAATAATGAACCTAAACATTAAATATGTCTATCTTTCCTGGTTGCAAAAGACTTGTTACGAAGCAGTTCCTCAGAAGAAAACTGATATATAATTTGCGGCCTCAGGCTTGGTAAGAGGAAGACGCACTTCCTCATGCAGGACGGAGGTCAAACGGGTCAAATGCCTGTCCACAAAAACAACACCAGTTAGTAGCAGGACTCCTCAGGAATGTATATAAATGTGTGATTTTTAAAACTCTGCATCTGTATTTCTGATCTGTAAAGAGCTGGTGTTGAAAACAAAACAGAGCTTAAGTTATGTTGTCACACATTGAGTCTGAAAACACAGCATCATGCTACATCAAACCACAAAACCAGTCATCTATGCTTTGAGGTTTGCACCATGAGTAAACAAAACCGGCTTTCGAGATCTCTGTCAAACTGATGGGGAGAGATAAAATACAAAGCAAAATAAAGGAAGCATGCTCTACTTTTTGGTTATGAACTGCTGACAGCGTTAAGTGTGTGGAAAACCTCTTGCATGTGTTTATGTTTATAACATGGATAAAACTCCTTAGCAGCAATTATAGCCTTTCAACTTTTCCCATTGCATTTCTGTTTATATCTTACAATTTTGACTATTCAAAATTGGTTGAGGAGCCATAAATGAGAAGGCTCGACCTCCTTTACTCGACTTTGCTTTTCTAGGTACTAACAGAAGCCCTGAGTTTTGAGATCTTAAAGAGTGGGTTGTATTGTAGCGAGGCAGGAGGGGGTCAGGTAAACAGGAGGTAGATTATTTAAAGCTTTATAGGTAAGAAGTAATATTTTAAAATTAATAAGAAACTTAACAGGCAGCCAGTGTAGGGAGGATAAAATTGGGGTGATGTGATCATATTTTCTAGACCTGGTAAGAACTCTGGCAGCTGCATTTTGTACTAGCTGAAGTTTATTAATAGAGGATGCTGGGCAACCAGCAAACAGAGCATTACAGTAATCCAGCCTAGAAGTCATAAAAGCATGAACTAGAATTTCTGCATCTGAGATGGATAGCATACTTCGTGACTTAGCGATATTTCTCAGATAAAAGAAGGCAGTTTTTGTGACATGGGAGATATGATTTTTAAAAGTTAGGTTGCTGACTAATATGACACCCAGATATTTTATAGTAGCACTGTAAATCACAAGAAATCACAAAATCTAAATTTGCAGTTGAGTAAAAAAGTCAAAAGTAAAAGTTGTTAGTTAAGAAGTCACATTTACTTTGCTTGGTGGAATTTTGCGGGCAAAATGAAGAAGGCGAAGTTATGAATCAACGAGGACGATGATTTCAGCTAAAAATCTTTCTACTGAAGCAAAAAGTCAACTAAAGTACATCTTGGATGGCCTGAAAGTAAATAAAGTGAAAACCTTAATATTGAAAATCTGAAAATGTGGTATAAATCAGACGAGGGCTTTTCTTTTTCTGGATTGCTTTTGAAAATTGTTGGTTGGGTTTAGTGAAGTGGGTGGGCGCTGATCAATCAATAAAAATGCTTAGGGTTAGGAAAAGTAAAGGGTGGGTCAGCTGATCAGTCAGTCAGTCAGTAAGTCAACAGCGGCCTCTGGTGGGTTTACGCGAAAACAGCAGGCAAAAATGGCACTTGTGAGTGAAATTTGAGATCTCAAAAAGCATACACAGCGGCCTCTGGTGGATTCGCGAAAACAAAAACTGCAAAAAAAAAAAAAAAACTCCTGGGACGGATTTCGCGGTCTCTAGAAATGCATATAGAGGTACGTTTTCAGAATGAGCCTGGGTTGCCTTATTGGCAGATATTATGGCAAGCACTATTCTCCTACGAAAGTGATCATAGCGCCACCCAATGGTGAATGCTGTAATAATCATGGCAGGTATTTTTTGGTAGTTTGGTCATTTTTTCGCTAACTTGGAAACCGTTAAACGACATCTGGGAAACGGTTTGAATTTCTGCTTAGTAAAAAATGTTAGTGTTCCATTTGGGATGATACTACATTCATATACTATGGTTTTGAGTGTGTAAGTGCATAAGTAAATTGTGCATAAGTGCATAGTGTACCATTTGGGATGCAGCTTTAGTCATTCCGGTCAATATTTTTTCACAACGACTGAATCAGGTTGTCGTTACTTCAACACAATCTCACAGCAATTCCAAACTTTTTGATTTAGTGGCTAATTCGTATAAATTCGTACAATCTCATTCGTACAATTTAATACGATTTGCTTATCTAAGAATAGCCCAAAACTAGACTAGTTATCAAATAAACAGATTGGACAGACTTTATATGTGTAGTCATTTATTTCTGTTTTTTTGATGACTAGCCTAGTTATGGCCTATTCTTAGACATCTATTAGATTTTCACTGACAGCCCAAATTTAGCCTTGTTTTAGCCAAGACGACTATGTTTAGACATCTATCAGACATCTTTTAAAAACAAACAATGCTTGCTGGGAAGAGTGCACATCATTTTTGATAAATGGATTTTCCAAAACAATCTCACGGCAATTCATAACATTTTGATTTAGTGGCTAATCCATATAAATTCGTACGATCTCATGCGTACAATTTAGTATGATTTGCTTATCCTCCAATGTTGGTTAGGTTTAGGCAAGGGGTTGGGTGCCAAGCCTCCTTTTTAAAATCTTAAGTTTTCATACGACTGAACTCGTACAAATTTGTACGAATTAGCCACAAACCGACAAACCGCACAATAGTTACGTTTCCTCATGAGATCAGGATGGTTACTTTGGGGACTGTCACTTTAAATTCAAATGAGACTGTGCTCTTTTCAAAAGAGGGCGGTGCTACAAATGCCTGTGTGCCAGCATAGTGGCAGATTCAAAAACAATACTAACATCCTATGCCAATGAGGGACAGATCGTCGCTACTTCAACACAATCTCATTTGTGTTGATTTAGTGGCTTATTTGTATAAATTCGTACAATCTCATTCATACAATTTAGTACGATTTGGTTATCTAAGAATAGTCCAAAACTAGACCAGTCGTCAAATAGACAGACTAGACAGACTTTATATGTGTAGTCATTTATTTCTGTTTATTTGATAACAAGTCTAGTTTTGGCCTATTTTTAGACATCGATTAGATTTTCACTGACAGCCCAAATTTAGCCTTGTTTTAGCCAAGACGACTATGTTTAGACGTCTATTAGACATCTTTTAAAAACAAACAATGCTTGCTGGAAAGAGTGCACATCATTTTTAATGAAGGGATTTTCCAACACAATCTCGCAGCACTTTGTAACTTGTTCATTTAGTGACTAATCTATACAAATTCGTACGATCTCATGCGTACAATTTAGTACAATTTGCTTATCCTCCAATGTTGGTTAGGTTTAGGGGTGGGGTTGGGTCCCACGCATCCTTTTTAAAAATCATACATTTTCTTACGACTGAACTCGTAAGAACTTGTATGAATTAGCCACTAAACTGACAAAACGTAAAATAGTTACGTTTGCTCGTGAGATCAGGATGGCTACTTTGGTTACTCTCACTTTAAATTCAAATGAGATTGTGCTCTTTTCAAAAGAGGGAGGAGCTACAATTGCCTGTGTGCCAGCATAGTGGCAGATTCAAAACAATACTAACATCCTATGCCAATGAGGGACAGATCATCGCTATTTCAACACAATCTCACGGCAATTTGTAAATTTTTGATTTAGTGGCTAATTCCTATAAATTCGTACGATCTCATTCGTACAATTTAGTACGATTTGCTTATCTAAGAATAGCCCAAAACTAGACCAGTCGTCGAATAGACAGACTAGACAGACTATATGTGTAGTCATTCTTTTCTGTTTATTTGACGACTAGTCTAGTTTTGGCCTATTCTTAGATGTCTATTAGATTTTTACTGACAGCCCGAATTTAGCCCTGTTTTAGCCATGATGGCTACTGTGTAGATGTCTATTAGACATCTTTTTAAAACATTGGAAAAGTGCACATCATTTTTAATGAACGGATCTTGTGCCAATTAGTAACTTTTTGATTTCGTGACAAATTTGTACAAATTTGTATGATCTCATTCGTACAATTTAGTACGATTTGCTTATCCTCCAATGTTGGTTAGGTTTAGGTGCGGGGTTGGGTGCCACGCCTCCTTTTTAAAAATCATAGTTACGTTTCCTCAAAAGATCAGGCTGGCTTCTTTGGTGACTGTCGCTTTAAATTCAAATGAGATTATCCTCTTTTCAAAAGAAGGCGGAGCTACAGATGGCTAAGTGTCAGCGTAATGGCAGATTCAAAAACAAGACTAACATCCTAATGAGGGACAGATCATCACTAGTGGGTGGGGCTTTCCCCCTCTGATGACACATACAATGGGAGGTCAGTAAAAGTGTTTCTGCAGACTGTTTTTATTTATTCTAAGTGTGATTATAAAAAGTTAACTTTATAAACTTTTACCATTAGAAGCTGGTTATATTCACAAACTGCTGCCACACAACCACTTAAACCACTTATAAAAGTAATTCTTGCATAATAGTTACCCTTTAAGGTGCTGCTGCAACTTCAATATGATAATTATCACAGAAATGTGCAGGATGTGGCGACATGACTGACAGGTCATGTAACTTAGCAATAGATTAACAGTGATAAAGTAATATGTCCCAAAACTTGCCAACTGTTCTGTTAAACACTCAAAACAATGTACTTTTCTTCCCCAAAATATGACTTGCTTGAAAGCAATTTTGATGGTTTTCTTAAACTCATCCTGACTGACAGGGTTTAGTGGTGGGGGTTTTATAAGAGGGAAAGTGTGTAACTGTCTCAATGGTATAGCTGGAGTGGTAGATTGGATAAAGCTTCATCTGATCTCATTGGAGGGTTCAAATGTCAATCTCTGTCTTACGTTGATAATAATGTCTACCTGACTGGGAACAGACACTTTAATGGTTTACGCTGGCACATTTCTATTTTCAGAACATGTATTTTAGAGTTGGCTAAAGAGAAAAGTATATGGGTGGCAGAAGCGCTCTGATAAAGTTTATGAGTGAGTGTGTGGAGACAGGAAACTCCTGACCGCTTCAGCTGACCCTGAGGAACTCAGATTCAGAGCCATTCAACATCACATGCAGATCCTCTATATTGGAACACACTTTTAAAATATATATTATATTATCTCACTCACTTCCTTATTTCCTGCTTTATCAGAGGTCGCCACAGTGGAATGAACCACCAACTTATATTATATTATATTATATTATATTATATTATATTATAATATATTATATTATATTATATTATATTATATTATTCATTCATTCATTTTCTCTTTGGCTTAGTCACAGCGGAATGAACCACCAACTTATCCAGCCCTTCCAGCTGCAACCTATCACTGGGAAACACCCATAAAATCTCACTTACACACATACACTAGGAACAATTTAGTTTATCCAATTCACCTACAGCGCATGGACTGTGGGGGAAACCGGAGCACCCGGAGGACACCCACACCCACACAGGAGAACAGGCAAACTCCACACAAAAACGCCAACTGACCCAGCCGAGGCTCAAACCAGTAACCTTTTTGCTGTGAAGCGACAGCGCTACCCACTGCGCCCCGTGCTGTTATTATATTACAGTATATTATATTACATTTTTTATTCATTCATTTTCCTGTGGCTTAGTCCCTATATTCATCAGGGATCACCACAGCACAATGAACCGCCAACTAATCCAGCATACACAGTGGATGCCCTTCCAGCTACAACCCAGTACTGGGAAACATCCATACACAACAGCCAATTTAGTTTATTCAATTCACCTATAGCGCATGTCTTTGGACTGTGGGGAAAACCAGAGCACCCGGAGGCTCAGCCAGGACCCGAACCAACGATTATGAATGAACGATTATTATAAATAAGGATGGTGACACAGTGGCTCAGTAGTTAGCACTGTCGCCTCACATCCAGAAGGTAGCTGGAGTCCCGGCTGGGTCAGTTGATAGAGTGGCTTTCCTCTGGGTGTTTCGGTTTCTCTCACAGTCCAAAGACTAGCTAAATTGAATAAACTATGTGAATGAGTGTGTATAGGTGTTTCCCAGTACTAGGTTGCAGCTGGAAGGGCATCCACTGTGTAAAACTTATGCTGGATAAGTTGGTGGTTATTCCGCTGTGGCAACCCCTGATATATAAAGGGACTAAACTGAAGGAAAATGAATGAGTGAATGAATGAATGAGCATATAAGTAAACTAAAATTTAAGGACTATTTTTATGACATTAAGCAAAAATATCTTATTTATTTTAACTAAAAGAAATGCATATATTAAAAAATGTCAAAATGCATTAATAGATATTACAATTTCTTGATTTTCCTTGATTTGATTTCAAGAAAAAAATTAGCCTGAAGAAAAACAACAAAGTATAATTTAAGAACTATTGCTAACATAATAATGGTTATGAATTGAATTTCATAATATCCAATTGTATTTTATTATTCAATAGTATTATTATTATTATTATTATTATTATTATTATTATTATTATAGTTGCAATATAAGAGATTTTTTTATTAAATGTTGTCAAATTATTTAACCGTCTTCATTTTCTTTCAGGAATATTTTACCATTATTTTTTAAACAAAAAAAGAAGTGAGGAAAGCATATAGTTTAAAGACAATCAAGGCTTTTTGCATTGCATTAATTTATTTTTATTATTGTTATTATATCTATTAGTGCATAGAAATGCTTCACATAAAAAAATAAAAAATCAAGAAATAAATACTGCCAATTTATATTATATTGCTTTATCAGGGTTCGCCACAGTGGAATGAACCACCAATTTATATTATATAGCTTTATCAGGTGTCGCCACAGAGGAATGAACCGCCAATTTAAATTATGTTGCTTTATCAGGGGTTGCCCCAGTAGAATGAACCACAAATTCATATTATATTGCTTTACCAGGGCTCATCACAGCGGAATGAACCACCAATTTATATTATGTTGCTTTATCAGGGGTCGCCACAGGGGAATGAACCACCAATTTATATTATGTTGCTTTATCAGGGGTCGCCACAGGGGAATGAACCACCAATTTATATTATATTGCTTTATCAGGTGTCACCACAGTTGAATGAACCGTCAATTTATATTATGTTGCTTTATCAGGGATCGCCACAGGGGAATGAACCACCAATTTATATTATATTGCTTTATCAGGGGTAACCACAGTTGAATGAACCGTCAATTTATATTATGTTGCTTTATCAGGAGTCGCCACAGTTGAATGAACCACCAATTTATATTATGTTGCTTTATCAGGGGTCGCCACAGCAGAATGAATTATCAATTTATATTATATTGCTTTATCAGGGGTCGCCACAGCGGAATGAACCGACAATTTATCGGAATGAACCGCCTACTTATATTATCATAAATATCACAGTGGAATGAACTGCCAATTTATATTATATTGCTTTATCAGGGGTTGCCACAGTGGAATAAACTGCCGATTTATATTATATTGTTTAACAGGGGTTGCCACAGTGGAATGAACCACCAATTTATATTATATTGCTTAATCAGGGGTCGCCACAGCGGGATGAACCGCCATTTTATCGGAATGAACCACATATTTATATTATCATAAATAGCACAGTGGAATGAACTGCCAATTTATATTATATTGCTTTATCAGGGGTCACCACAGTGGAATGAACTGCCAATTTATATTATATTGCTTTATCAGGGGTCACCACAGTGGAATGAACTGCCAATTTATATTATATTGCTTTATCAGGGGTCACCACAGTGGAATGAACCACCAATTTATATTATATTGCTTTATCAGGTGTCGCCACAGTTGAATGAACCGTCAATTTATATTATGTTGCTTTATCAGGGATTGCCACAGGGGAATGAACCACCAATTTATATTATATTGCTTTATCAGGGGTAACCACAGTTGAAGGAACCGTCAATTTATATTATGTTGCTTTATCAGGGGATGCCACAGGGGAATGAACCACCAATTTATATTATATTGCTTTATCAGGGGTCACCACAGTGGAATGAACTGCCAATTTATATTATATTGCTTTATCAGGGGTCACCACAGTGGAATGAACTGCCAATTTATATTTTATTGCTTTATCAGGGGTTGCCACAGTAGAATGAACAGCCACTTTATATTATATTGCTTTATCAGGAGTTGCCACAGTGGAATGAACCACCAATTTATATTATATTGCTTTATCAGGGGTTGTCACAGTGGAATGAACTGCCAATTTATATTATATTGCTTTATCAGGGGTCGCCACAGTGGAATGAACTGCCAATTTATATTATATCGCTTTATCAGGGGTTGCCACAGTGGAATGAACCGCCAATTTATATTATATTGCTTTATAAGGGGTTGCCACAGTGGAATGAACCACCAATTTATATGATGTTGCATTATCAGAGGTCACCACAGCAGAATGAACCATCAATTTATTTTATATTGCTTTCTCAGGGGTCGCCACAGCGGACTGAACTGCCAATTTAGATTATATTGTTTTATCAGGGGTTGCCACAGTGGAATGAACCGAATTTATATTATATTGCATTATATATATATATATAAAGAAACAAAAATTTAAGGACTATTTTAATGACTTTAAGCCAAAATATCTTATTTTAATTAAAAGAAATGCATAAATAAACAGGGGGGAAAAGATACAAACTGATTATTTAGTTTTCATGCATCATGTGGTTAGTGTAACTCATGCTCTTCAGATTCGAGCTTTAAACACAAGTTTGGTTTTCTCTTCCTGTCTTAAACACACACACTTACACACACACAATCAGCTGTGCATCCAAGAGTCATGGTGTAAGGGGTAATCTAGAATAATCCTGCTTTATTGGCTGTTAGCGCAGTGACGCAGGTCTGCTCCCCCTGATAGATTCTGGGTGACATCTAGCCTGACCTGACATTACGCTCAGTCATTTATACACACACACTTACCAGCTAGTCTCTCGCTCTCTCTCCCTCCCAAACACACAGCCAGCTAAACAGGTACTTCCCCTAGTCTTCATCTGCCCTTAAATTAAGCTAATTATAATTACTACGGCCTAACCCGAAGCCTAAAATAAAACCTGCAGCACTTTTAGAATGGAATAAAGGCATTATACACAATTTTCCATTAGAGGATGGAGGGTTGCCAGATATTTAGCAGACATTTTTGCATCAGAATTTTTTTATTTTGCCAAAGTTGCATGGTTTTAAGTTATTATATTATTATATATTATTATTTATATATTATATTAACCTTCTTCTCAGTTTAAATGTGCTCCAGTGAATGGTTACTCACCTGTATAAAGGTGCAAACTCAAATTTCCTGATGATTTTCTCTAGAGGGCAGCATTGATATTCAATTCTTTCTATAAAGACAGAAAGGAAGGCTATTTAATTAGTTTTAATCGATTA
Source organism: Danio aesculapii (assembly GCF_903798145.1). Taxonomy (NCBI): domain Eukaryota; kingdom Metazoa; phylum Chordata; class Actinopteri; order Cypriniformes; family Danionidae; genus Danio; species Danio aesculapii. The sequence goes on along the minus strand of NC_079457.1, from coordinate 7,681,122 downwards.
ATTTGTTTGAATCACATAGCACTTCACAAAAATCCCTTTGGAAACCATGCAATCGTTATCTACACCTGTATTTCACGTTTTTGGGTGCTACAAAACAAGCTAAAAACATCAAATAAATATAAAAAGATTTACTTTTTGCTTAAATATGACGATTATCAAGATATTCTTTTAAAATTTACTTGCATATCTATAATAAATAGCTTTGAGAGGACGTAGATAGGAAGCGCGCAAATGCCTATAGTATTACAGTAGAGCATAGTATTGGTGCGCGCAGCTGTCACTCAAACTCACCGTCACTCTTCAAAACAAGCTACAAACATCAAATAAACATAAAATATTTAATTTTTGTTTAAATGCGAGGATTATCAAGATATTATTTTAAAATATATGCACACACATCTATTAAATAGCTTCGACAGGACGTAAATATGAAGCGCGTAAATGTCTGTATTACAGTATGCAGAGCGCGTCAGGATTGGTGCGCGCAGCCGTCACTCAAACTCAGCGTCACCCCTGCTTTAGTTTACGGGTTAATCTCTATGCATCCTCACTGGGTGCAATCGAGAAGACATGAGCAGCCAGAAGTTTACACAGGGCAACAGCTGACAATGTGATCACACACACACAGGTAGGTATATGCATTATATCATAGACTTTTGCGCATTTTCATTCAATGTTTTAATTAGTATTTCAGATTTGAACAGTGGCATATTGATTTACTTACGCATATTTTTTCTTTACAGAATGAATCAACATGTAAAGACTCAAAGCGTCCGCTTCAGTTGAGGAAAGGGGGGGTCTCCTACTCTTTAACATTGACTTTCTATATATTTTGATCGAAATCATGCAGCAATCACTCTGATTCTCACGGCCCCTGGAGAGCCGTGAGAACCCTCCGGAGTTCGGCGCTGTGAGCAAAGGCGCAAACGGGACATCTGGCGAGCTTTTACGCGCAGGGGTGAACGCAGCTGGATGCAACGCGAATGCACTCATTTCTATAGCTGCATTATTTTCACTGAAACCTCTCTTCGCACGCGTGACATGGAAACAGTGCTATAAACTTATTCTAGTACTAAATACACACACATAACACGTTTGCAAACACAATGGAGGAGACTCTAAATAACCTGTGCGTGCTGAACTGGGAGCAGGTGAAGCGTCTGGATGCCATCCTGACCGAGTCCATCCCCATTCACGGCAAGTGGAACTTCCCTACCCTGGAGATGAAACCCAGGGACATCGTTAAAGTGGTGCGGTGTCGCATGGAGGAGCGCAAGATCCACGTCCGGGAGGTCAGGCTGAACGGCTCCGCGGCCAGTCACGTTCTCCATGAGGACAGCGGTTTGGGCTACAAGGACCTGGATCTCATATTTTGCGCCGATTTGAAAGGAGAAGTGGAGTTTCAGACTGTCAAGGATATCGTTCTGGACTCCCTCTTGGACTTCCTGCCTGAGGGAGTGAATAAAGAGAAAATTACTCCGGTGACATTAAAGGTATGCGTTTATGGCACGTTTTAATTGGTGTAAGTCCATTTCAAGCATATTTAAATATGATTCTCAAGAAAAACTGAATGCAAAACGTGTTCATATTGCATACTATTAACAATACATCGATGAAATCATTAGAAAAATAGGCACAAATGGGTTAATTGTGCTTAAACTAGTTTATTTCTTGTATTACAGTGCTGATCTGTGGTAAACCAGATCTAGAAAACGGCTTAGACTGGGTTTAAAAGGGATAGTTTAAACCAAAATTAAACTTTTATTATCATTTACACGCTCTTTATTTCTTCCAAACATTTTTGAGTTTCTTTCTTCTGTTTTGGTATACATAAGAAGATATTTTGAAGAATGTTGGAAGGAAGCACCCATTAACTTTCATTGTATACTTGTTCCTACTATGGATGTCAATGAATGCTGTTTTACAACGTCTTGTGTTTAATTAAAGAAAGACATCCAAACAAAGTCCTAAAGGAGACTTTTAAAGGAGACTTAAGCCCATCTCAAACACATTTAAATATGATTCTCACAGAAAACTGAATGCAAAACGTGTTATATAGGACACTATTAACAATAAATGCATGAAATCATTTTAAAAAACGGACACAAATGGGTTAATTGTGCTTAAACTACTTTACTGCTATCTTTACGGTGCTCATGTTTAGCTGATCAAATCTAAACCAGATCTAGAAAACTGCTTAGACTGGGTTTAAAGGGATAGTTCGCACCAAAATTAAACTTTTGTTATCATTTACACGCTCTTTACTTGTTCCAAATGTTTTTGAGTTTCTTTCTTATGTTGAGTATACCAAAGAAGATATTTTGAAGAATGTTAGAAAGCAACAGCCATTACTTCCATTGTATTCTTGTTCCTACTATGGATGTCAATGGATGCTGGTTTACATTCTTCAGAATGTCTTGTCTTGTGTTTAATTAAAGAAAGACATCCAAACAAAGTCTTAAAGGAGACTTAAGCCCATGTCAAACACATTTAAATGATTCTCAAGAAACGCAAAACATGTTCATATAGGACACTATTAACAATAAATGCATGAAATCATTAATAAAATGGGCACAAATGGGTTAATTGTGCTTAAACTTGTTTATTGCTGGTTTTACAGTGCTCAATTTTAGTTGATCAACGCTATACTAGATCTAGAAAACTGCTTAGACTGGGTTTAAAGGGATAGTTCACACCAAAATTAAAATTTGTCATCAATTTACTCGCTCTTTTTTTTGTGTACAACAGAAGAAAGACATCCAAAGTTTTAAAGGAGAGTAAATGGTGACAGAATTGTTTTAGGTCAACTAAAGTAAATACTACTTACTTAAAATGAGCTGAATCAACACAATTCTTGAGTTTTTTGGTGACAACTTAATAGTTTTAAGTTCAATATGTAAAATCGCTTAAGTTAACTTTTGTGTTAGGAACACATGAAGAAGCTGTGTAGAATCCAGCATTTTTTACAATATAGGTGTCCCTTTAAGATGCATTTTTTAGGTAAACTCTTGGATAGTAATTGAAAACTCTCCTGGGTTTGATTCATCGCTGCTACACCCTTGAGCATGGTACTTAACCTTATGTTACTCCATCGAGACTGCCCTTAATTTAAGTGCACTGCCACTTTGGATAAGAGAGATTCAGCTAAATGACTACTTAGCAAGTGATATAATTTCATATGCTGCATGGGTTAAATAAAGGGGAAATGCAGGGCATGCTGTAATTTGACATTGACTGGACCTAGACATGCCCTAGAGAGCGTTGTATTAGTTTTAAGCTGGAATAAGATAAGGGCCCTGGTAGTAAAAACGCTGGTTTCTACTACAAAGAGGATTTCTCTAAACCAATTTACGACGGATCCGCTTTCACCTCTCTCTACTGGGTGTATGCAAAGGAAGAGTGGATTTTCATGTATGCAAATGAAGCTGATACAGCACTATCTAATTAAATGGAGTGTCTTTAGTGAATATGCAAAGTGACTTCACGGTCGGAAATATCATACATTGTAGTCTTGTTATTAACAAGATGCTTGTTTTTTTTTAAACAATTTTTATTTGAAACATTGTCATACAAATTAACAGGTTTAATTTTTCAGTTTAGCAAGATGCTTGTTAATGATGCTTGCAGCACGTTTCAATAATAGAGGAAACTCAGGGGAATATATATACATATAAATAATTTAGGTTCACTTAAAGGGATAGTTCACCCAAACATGAAAATTTACACATTTTTTCCTCACCCTCCAAGTGGTTATGAACATAAACGAGTTTCTTTTTTTCTGTTGAACACAAAAGAAGATATTTTGCAGAATGCTGAAAACGTGCAACCATTGACTTCCATAGTGGAAAAAAACCCAAATACTATGGAAGTATGGAGTGGTTACAGGTTCCTTTTTTCTGAAGAAAGCTGGAAACTCAAACTGGTTGGGAACAAGTAAATGATGACAGAAATTTCGGTTTAGCATGAACTATAACTTTAGTGATGCTTACACATGTTCTAATAATCAGTGTTGGGGAGGTTACTTTGGAAATGTAATAGATTACAGATTACAAATCACCCTATTTAAAATGTAACAAGTAGTGTACCTTTTCAATTACTTTATAAAAGTAAAGTAACTGATTACATCTGATTACTTTTAGAATACTTTTACATTTCTAATGGATATTTTCAACTAAATCATTTTCAAGCATTTAGACCAAGCAGTAGTTCTGCTAACTTCTAGAATTTAAAAACTCTCTATCAATCAAACACTTAATTTAAGATTATATTTATTTAATTTTAAACTACAGCCACCACAAAACCAGACCTTACAACAAAAAGATTGTTTACATTTGTTACAAAATCAATATTTTAGTTAGTTGTGCGGGGGATTTTTGTGGCATTTGCAATAAAAAAATACATTTAAACTATTTTTGCAATTTCCTTTTTTAAATCGAAGCAACTTAAATCCAGGTCAATCATATCTTAGTGATAAATAAAACTGTCAATGAATCATATGAGGCAAAATTCAGTTCAATTATTTACTGTAAATAACATGCTGTACCAAACAGGAACAAATTATAGTATATAACAGCAAAAGCTACAAATCCAATAAAACCAGGTGGTACACATTTAAAATACTATAGTCATTTATAGTAAAGGGAAAGATTTAGTAATGAGCATTATATTGTATTTATATTTACAACTCTTATTAATGAATTACACAACATAATGTAGTATCATTAGTAAATATCATAAACTAATAGTAATTACCACAGTATACTTTAGCCATTACTACAGTAAACTATATACTGTATAGACCTCCTCTCCCACAGTCATCTTTCCAATAAGCAAGTTTCTCGTGTCAGCACAATGTTTGGTTGGTGACGTCATCGACCAGTGCGAAAGGAGGCAGTAATGCACCAAATGTTTGTTGTCGACCACCGAAAAACAGGAAGAAGAAATCGTCATTCGCGGCATCATATGGATTGATTTTCATTGGATAGACACCGGCCTGTGAATGTCGGTACTGTTACTAATTGATCCGCGATCAGTAAATGTAGCTTGTGTGGATGCTACTGCGCTACTTGACTAATAAAATAGCTTTGCTACTGAAAAGCTTTTTGGTTTATAAAGTAACGCCACACCGCCACACTACTGAGAAATGTAGTTAAGCTAGTAATGTCACTACTTGTAGCGTAGCTACTGTCCAACACTGTAGTAGCCTAATGCTTTCAGAGGCAGAGAGGATTAACGTAACTGGTAGACGTAGTAAGCCGCAATCAAACCGGAAAACCAATCAAAAGCATCAGAATAGCACCGCTTTAATAAAAAGCAGCAGAAGGCATCTTGCATATCAAAAATAGGCAAAGCAACAGATTAATGTTATTCAACATATTTAGATGTAACCCCATTTGTTATCTTCAACATTTTCATAAGTAACTGTAATTAATTACACATTTTTTCTCAGTAGCTGTAACGAGTTACTGTTACTTTTATTTTGTAATTAAATTACATGACGCCATTACATGTAACTAGTTACTCCCCAACACTGCTAATAATACAGGAAACCAATGGAAATAAATTCAAGAATTATTCACGTTCACTTGCACACCCCAACATGCACAATAGTCAACACTGAAGTTGAAGTGGAAAGTTTTTCAAAATTATCCTGAGACAAGGCGACACGATGGCGCAGTGGGTAGTATGATCACCTTACAGCAAGAAAGTCTCTGGTTTGAGTCCTGGCTGGGCCAGTTGCCATTACTGTATGGAGTTTGCATGTTCTCCCTGTATTCTCGTTTCCTCTGGGTGCTCCAGGACTAAGCCGAAGGAACATGAATGAATGAATCCTGAGACAAGAATGGGCATTGTTCAATAATTTACAGGACAACTTTGACAAAAGGTTCTTTGACCTACTTCAAATGTTGAGAACTATATATTCAACGACATAGTTTCATTGACCACATCTTTATATTGGCTTTTACATTGTGATTAACATTGTTTTTCTCCAAACCCTCTTTCCTCAGGAGGCTTATGTGCAGAAGATGGTGAAAGTGTGTAACGATTCAGACCGATGGAGTCTAATCTCCCTCTCCAACAATAGTGGGAAGAACGTTGAACTGAAGTTTGTGGATTCCCTGCGGCGTCAGTTTGAGTTCAGTGTCGACTCCTTCCAGATCCGCCTGGATTCCCTCCTCCTCTTCTACGAGTGCTCTGAAAACCCCATGGCTGAGACGTTCCACCCTTCCATTGTGGGAGAGAGCGTTTACGGAGACTTCAACGTAGCCTTGGACCACCTGCAGCGAAAACTAATATGCACACGAAATCCGGAGGAGATCCGTGGCGGTGGGTTGCTGAAATACTGCCACCTACTGGTTCGAGGTTTCCGCGCTGCTTCCGAAGCCGAGATGAAGCTTCTCGAACGCTACATGTGCTCTCGATTCTTCATCGATTTCTCAGACGTGGCGGAGCAAAGGCGAAAACTGGAGTCCTATCTGCAGAATCACTTTGTGGGATTGGAGGACCGGAAGTATGAGTACCTGACCACCCTGCATAGCGTGGTCAATGAAAGTACTGTATGTCTCATGGGACATGAGCGGCGACAGACTCTGAGCCTCATCACCATGTTGGCGGTACGGGTTCTAGCGGAGCAGAATGTGATTCCCAATGTGGCGAATGTCACTTGCTTTTATCAGCCTGCGCCGTACATTGCTGATGGCAACTTTAGCAATTACTACATTGCTCAGGTGCAGCCGATGTACGCCTGCCAACCCACGCACACATTCTCCCCATGGTTGCCCTGCAACTGACCGACTGTTAACTTACCGCAACATGTCCAATTAGAGCACTCGTCCAATGAGTCGGTATTTGTGTGCTCCACAGCGTGAGACTTTCCCAATTGGCAGCTCGTTGCAAGGAGAAGCTTCAAGCGCGCCGGAAGAGAGAAAGTGAGGGAGAGTGAGGTAACTTGGATCTGTTCCGATCGGGCAGCACGTTCTACCTAGGCTTTCCATGGCTAAGTGCCAGGACTACAAAAAAGCACAACACTGGCTTAGAGGAAACAGCATGGAGACTCTACCGAGAGTAGCATGGACACAAAAGGGACTATCTTTTGCATCTATGTGTGATAGACGTACTTTAAGAATCAAAGTGATCCTACGAAATGTGTTGAAATTGCAGTTTCGTAAGGGAAGTATTTTTTTGCTTATTGCTCAGATATAAAGGACTGAAATCAATGGACATTTTTCTCAAGCCACGGATTTTCTCGTAGAAAACAGATACCCAAAATTAGCGGTGTCCATACTTGTTCCTGGAGGGCTACATTCCTGCAGAGTAACTTGAATGAAGCACTAATTAAGAATTGCACCAGAGGTTACTGATTATGAGATTACCCTCTACCCCAATTACCTCCAAAAACAACTAACTAAAATGATAAACAAAAACAATAAACAGTAGGCTGTAGCCAGGATGAAATCTGCTCACCGAAACAAAGTAGTAACTCTCAGGAAACAACAATAACAAGTCATTTTGATCCCGGACGAGCCCCCATTTATGTTACAAACCCCAGTTTTAAAGTGCACGTTTAGACACTGGAGTCAAAAATTATTATTTATTAAGGACATCTAATCATGAACTACCATCTGATTCTTATAAGGTGACAATTTGGTATGGATGTAGTGAGAATTAGGTGTCCTATTAGAATGCATTCATATATTATATTATAAGAGTTTTCCACAGCCCCATTTAAGTTACAAGCCACAGTTTTAAAGTACTCGTTTAGGCAGGGGTTGAACAACCAAAAGGACACACGAGTCAAAAATCTAAAATCTAAAAAAAAACAAAAATCTAAAAATTTATTAAGAAGCAAAAAAATCTCGTCTTAACAAAATAGAATGGCAATAGAAAACATAAATGAATAACTCAACCAAACTCATAACAAGTAAATCAAATTAATTTTGTAAACGCAAATAGATCAACAAACAAGAAACGACTCGACAACATAACCAACATTGGACAAGGCGCGCACATAACTTTCACTCTCAAGACAGCAGCAAATAGTAGAATGCATATGAAGATTCTCAACAAGTATGGGTCATGCTCATGACTGGCTAAGACTGGTATTTGAGCTGGTCTGAGCAAAAAGCAGTAGCCCAGCAAGGTATATGCAGGAATCTTAAAGATAATTTCAATATTGTTAAGACTTTTTAAAGACCTTCTCAGAATATTTTAAGACCTCATCACCACTTCAAGTTCTAATCAGTATCAAACTTTAAACTAAATAAACAGTTGTTAATAAACAGTTTTAGTTAAATAAATCAATGTAGCACAACCATGTAACAGAACTCAGATAAGCTCGGAAGAACTTGAAATAATAAATTATGCCGTTGTTTTCAGGGACGGGCTTTAGTTTAAACTCTTTCTTCAACCAGGGGTATACAAACTTGCATTATCCCATTTTGCAGTCTGTTTCGCTCTATGGTTTTGCTACATGTGGAGAGCGTCACATCACCTTCCCACGTTTGTCGCAAATTACTTGACATCACCTGGATGGAGGAGCCCAGCCCAAACTAATAGCGTGGATCGAGCACGCCGTTGTCAATATTAGAAGAAAAATAAATATATTTATGCTTTTTTGGAGTCAAACACTTTGGACAACCTTGAACATAATTTAAGACCTCGTAAAAATGCGATTAAGGATTTTTAATACTTTTTAAGGGTCTTAATTTTCTCAAAATTATCAACTTTTAATACTTTTTAAGACCCCGCGCCCAGTAACTCTCCAGGAGGAAGATTGGACACCCTTGCTGAAAATAGATTATCATTTAAGTGCCTTAAACTGAAAATCAAAGTCACTCTGTGAATGACCCCAAAGTATGTCGGTCAAGACGTCTTTTTGCAGTAACATTCAATGCAAACTCAATGCAGTTTCTAACTTTTAGATTTAGAGGCTAATTAATGTGTATGATCTCATTTGTACATTTTAGTTCGATTTGGTCATCACCCAATGAGGGGTAGGGTTAGGAGTGAGGTTTGGGGGTAAGCCTCCTTTTAGCAATCATATGTTTTCATACGGCTCCGGTTTCCCCCACAGTCCAAAGACATGCGGTACAGGTGAATTGGGAAAGCTAAATTGTCCGTAGTGTCTGGGTGTGAGTGAGTGTGTGTGGATGTTTCCCAGAGATGGGTTGCAACTGGAAGGGCATCCGCTGCATAAAACAAATACTGGATTAGTTGGCGGTTCATTCCACTGTGGCGACCCCGGATTAATAAAGGGACTAAGCCGAAAAGAAAATGAATGGATAAATGTTTACATACGAATGAAATCGTATGAATTAGCCACGTTTTTGACAATTTCCTCATGAAATCAGGCTGGAAACATACAGTTGAAGTCAGAATTATTAGGGTAATTGTAAGTAATTGTATAAAGATGGTTTGTTCTGTAGACAATCAGAAAAAAATACAGCTTAAGGGGGATAATAATAATGACCCTGAAAGGGTTTTTAAAAAAGTTAAACTGCTTTTATTCTAGCCGCAAATAAAACAAACAAGACTTTCTCTAGAAGAAAAAATATTATAGGAAATACTGTGAAAAATTCCTTGCTCTGTTAAACGTCATTTGGAAAATATTAAAAAAAAAAAATCACAGGAGGGCTAATCCTTTTTGACTTCAACTGTATTACTGTGGGTAGTGTACAATAGCATTGTGAACGAATAATCGAATGACCATGAATCTGATCAAGAACTACCATCCATTTTTATCCCATTTGCTACCACTACAGTGAGAATTGTGGTGTCTATTAGAAAGCGACACAGGCAAGATATTCGTATATCAGGGTACGAGATTTTCACAGCTTCTTGTCTCATTTGAACTGACCTTAATGTACTGTTGGCTCAGCGCTGGCTTAGCTCAGATTAAACCGTCCGGGGCAATGCCATTATATCTAAGGCACAGGGGTAAAACAGGTCGAGGCTGAACAGGAAGAGAATTAGCGAAAGTTGTTTAAGACCAAATTGTTGTTGTTATATCCAGGTTACCTGGCGTCTTTCTTCGGGCCTAATTATCACACAGCCACCAAATCCAGAGATTATACCTTTGACACATCTGACCTGCATAACCTGGGGGATTAAGACCAGAAGAGATGCAGCAGTGCAAAGCGGAAATGCATATACGAGGGAGGACGACGAAGAAGAACATATACCAAAGATATTTGTGAGATTCCTCAAGATTGTGAAAGAATACTTGACGTATTCTACATGGAGTCCATGCTTAATTAACATTGCAAGTCTGAATCTAGAGCTCCGATATTTCCTAAAGGGATAGTTAACTCAAAAAATTTAATTTACTCACATTTATTCAGCCTCAAATTGATATAAACCCTTGATCAGATTCTTTCTTCTGAGATATTTCGGAGAAAGCTAAAAACTGATAACCACTGACATCCTTAGTAGTAAAAATAAACACTACACAGCAAATCCTCCAGTGTTAAATTAACACTGACAGTGTTATATAATTCTCAATCTGATGGCAGTGTTGTTTGAACACTCAGAGTAAGAATATAAGAGCATTTAATACCGGAGGTTTTGCTTTGTATCAAAGTCCATGGTTAACAGTTTCAAGCTTTCTTCAAAATATCTTCAGGAGAGGAATATTTTGTGTTTGTTATTTTGCGTGAACTATCCCCTTTAAGGCCTTGTCCCAAGTGCTTTCCTAAAGCCAGTACCTTCTTTGCATCTACACGTAATGTAGTGTTGCATAAACTGCCTGTTAGCAATCCATTTGGGAAAATTCAGCCTGATTTCATGCGAAAACGTAACTATTTTATTTATTGTCAGTTTAGCGGCTAATTCGTACAAGTTCAGTCGTACGAAAATATGATTTTAAAATGGAGGCGTAGCACCCAACCCCACCCATGAACCCAACCGTCATTGGGGGATAAGCAAATCGTACAAAATTGTATTAATGAGATCGTACAAATTCATACGAATTAGCCACTAAATCAAAAGTTACGAATTGCTGTGAGATTGTGTTGGAAAAACCCTTATTAAAAATGATGTGCACTCTTCCCAGCAAGCATTGTTTGTTTTTAAAAGATGTCTAATAGACGTCTAAACATAGTCGTCATGGCTAAAACAAGGCTAAATTTGGGCTGTCAGTGAAAATCTAATAGACGTCTAAGAATAGGCCAAGACAAGACTAGTCATCAAATAAACAGAAATGAATGACTACACATATAAAGTCTGTCTATTTGACGACTAGTCTAGTTTCGGGCTTTTCCTAGATGTCTATTAGATTTTCACTGACAGCCAAAGTTTAGCCTTGTTTTAGCCAAGCTGTCTACGTTTAGATGTCTATTAGATGTCTAATAAACAACACAAAATTGTTTGCCGGGTTCAAAGTCCAAAAACAGGACGCCCAATGATTAATGGCTGTCCCAAGTCTGACTGCAAGCTGGGACAAGGCCTGAGATTTACTAAATGGCTAAATTCACCCAAACTGACCATACAAAAATGGACATTTTCTTTCCATATGCTCACTCATATATCTATATATAATCATATCTCTTATTTTTCTACTGATTCTTCTATTTTTGTACATTGTGATGTTTGTGCAGAGGTCTCGTTTAGGACCTTATTCTAATGCTGTGAAGAGTAATGTTGTGTTTAATGAGTCGAGAGAAAAGCCCGACCTAGCATTAGTGCAGCGAATTGTCAACAAGTGTTGGTGTACAATTTCATATTGAGTCATTACGGTTGGGAGGCCACAGAAGTATGAATGTCTCAGTGATTGTGTGTTTTAACTTCTAAATTAAACTTGTATGTGAAGTCAGACTTGATACTTGGAGTTCACGACTGTCAATATTGCGATGCATCATGTATTTGCAAACATGATTGAGTCATTAAATGGTGATTTTAAAAATGACACCGTCTCAGTGAGGTTTGTTAGCAAAAATAAATAAATAAAAAACAGCACTACATACATGACCCTAAATTCTTGTTCAACTATAGCAGGCGTGCCCAAAGTTTTTCCTATAAAGGGCCAAAAACCAAACTTGATTGAGGACTGTGTGCCTGTATACCAAACCATATATATTAAATTTGCCATGGGTAATTTACAAATTTATTCTGTAATATTTAAAAATAACTAGAAAATGTTTCTTTAAACTATTGCAGTATCATTTTGAACATTTTACTATGAACTTATTACAGTAAAAACATAAACAATCCCATTTTTAACACAATGGAGTTCAATGCTGAATTCGAGCTGCGCCTTGATTTGCTCGCAGACGTCTTGTGCATTGTCCCTTTATCTGTTAAGTGACAGTATTTACATTTTAAAAGTCTGATTCATTTACAACATTTAATTTTAGCTGGCTTTTTTTGTTGCTCAGCAATAAAACAAAGAAACAAAAGATTACGTTAAATTCGAAATGACAATCTCTGTCAAAAGCATTTGCCTCAACTCTCCCCATCATTCTCCCTCTCTTTTAAGATGGGATGGTGGGCCAAATCAAATGTTACCATGGGCCAACTTTAGGCATCTCTGAACTATAGGTTATCTCTTCCTTTTGAATGGTTTTAACAAAACCAATATACATAATGATAAACAAGGCCACAATGAGCAGTTCACTTTATTCCCTGTTAAAAAAAGGATAAGCATTTGTTGTGTTACTTGAATATTTTTGCAGGTTAAAAGTAAGACTTAACAAACCTTGACTAAAACACACAACAAGCATTTGTTGTTGCAATGATTCATTGTCTAAACCATTAAGGGGTTAGCTCACCGAAAAACTAGACTTGGGTCATCATTGTCTCACCCTTCACTTGTTCAAAACCAGTCTTCTATTGAACACAAAAGAGGATATTATGAAAAATGATGCTACAGTAGCTGACTTCTATAGTGATTTAGTTTTCCAACTATGGAAGTATACGAAATCTTTCCACATTTTAGTTTTTTTTAAACATTATTTTGTAAATTGAAACAATTTGTTAAGTTCCCCTTAGGTCAATTTATGCTGAAATGACAGATGGGGAACATAACGTATTAAAACTGTAACCGTAATCTTTCTTAATTTGTTAATTCAAACTAACATGGTACGTTTTCACTGTTTCTATGAATGAAAAAAAAAGTATATATATATCTGCTGTTAGTTCAAACTACCTGTTTAAAATGAGCTGAAACAACACAATTCTTGTCATTTCTTTGGCTAATTTATTTGTTTCATGTTCAATCCACTTAAATTTGTAAACCATTTGAGTTAACTTAAGAAGGAATTGTGTTGGTCCAACTAGCTGGTTGGGGGATTTGTAATTCCCAGCATGCTTTCCGTGGGATTGAATTAAGAGAGGGAAATGTTGACAATAACAGTAATCTTAGGTGTTTAAAGTTAATAGACTTGTTAGAGTTTAGTCTTCACTTTAGTTTGAAGATTTAGAATATTTTCGGGCTGCATGGTGGCACAGTGGGTAGCACGTTTGCCTCACAGCAAGAAGGTTGCTGGTTTCAGCCTTACAGTTGGCATTTCCCCTATAAGTCTAAAAAAACATGTGGTAAAGGTGAATTGGGTAAGCTAAATTGTCTGTAGTGTATGTGTGAATGACTGTGTATGGATGTTTCCCAGTGATGGGTTGCAGCTGGAAGGGCATCCGCTGTGTGAAAACATATGCTGGATAATTTGTTGGTTCATTCTGCTGTGGCTACCCCTGATTAATAAAGGGACTACGCCGAAAAGAAAATGAATGAATTAGAAGATTTTCATGTAATGCTTTGAGTTTTGAGATTACCACCTTGCAGAAGCTGCTTTGGGCAGCTTAATTAGCAAAAATGCAGTTTGCTCAGTGAGCAATAACTGTCCTAAAATGAGTTCTGAGATCAGTCTCAATCAACTGTACATGTAACTGATGAAATATGCCCAAAATGTCTCTTTTAGTTAATTTAGGATAACTTCAAATAAAGCTAAAAGACTTCTAAATGTACGACACATAATAGACATGATATCATAAGACGTTTGGGTTTAAGTTAAATAAAAATACAAACGTATTTAAACTTTTATTTGATAAAATCATGTTGGACCAACTCAATTGCATTAATTGAGTAAAGTTTTTTTGGTTAGAGCAAAACACATTTATTGGGAGGAAATCCTGCCCTCAATTATATTGAGTTCATCCAATAAGTTATTTTTTAGAGTGAGTTGACTAAACTAGAACGTTTGACGCCTCAACCTAGAAACACACTGTAAAAATGCTAAGCTCCACACAATTCTGTCATGTTGTCCCAACACAAATTGATTAGGTTAACTTCCTTTTTTTTTTTTTTTTTTTTTTTTTGCAAATTTAAGTGGATTTAACATAAAAAAATTAAGTTGTCCCAAAAAACCTTAATAATTGTGTTGATTCAACTCTTTTTTAATAAGTCGTTTGAACAAGAAACAGAAGCCATTTTTTTTATGAGTGCATATGAGTTGAGTTTGTCCTAACAATTACTTTGTAAGGGCAAATATTTCGTAAGGAAAATTGCTTTATAGTTTTTTAAAAGTATATTGTAATTACTTTGTGTGTAATTGATCAATTCAAAGTAAAATCCTTTAATAAAACATGTATTTTTTGTCTGTGCTATTGCTAATTGAGAAAACCTGCTACACTTTAAAAACTGTACCTCTGTCAACTAAACATTTTATGTTGAAAACATTAAGAGAATTAAGTAAATAAAATCAAATAGAGTCAAAACTTAAAGATAACTACTTTTACGTTGAGTGAATAATTTTCAGCTTTTCTAATTATCTTCTTTAGTGTTCAACAAATATAAATGACGAGGTAATGAGGTTCATTTTTGGGTGATCTATCCCTTTAAGTCTCTTTACAGTAGCAGATGGTCAGTCTGTTGGCTAAAGGATGCAGCGATCTACCTGTTTAATGATTTCTATGCGTAATCTTGTGTGTTTAATGTACTTTGGCAACTTTACTTCTCTCAGCAGACCTGTAACTGTTGGCTAAGCAGCACACAGTGCAAGCAGATTTATTGCAGCCTGCGTCATGTTGGCGTAGACGTGAAATCGCTCCAGCTGTCCACAACTCTCCGTCATTTACTTTCTCCACTTCGTGCTTTCTGATTAGCAGAGCCAGGCAGATTCAGTTATTTCTGCACAGAATTTTGTAAAGAAAACAATACAAATAAATAAGAATGCAAATTAAAAATGCAAATTTGATGGTTTTTGGGAGCATAGTAATCAAAAGATTAAGATATGAAATAAAAATACTAACTTTTTAACTTTTATTTAAGGTATACAATAAATAAAATGATTCATTGGATTACAATTTTTTAAGGTAAGTGGTGGCAAACAATTTATATGGGCTGAATTTAAACAAATTAAGTAGAACTTTACTAAATTCTAAATTGAGTAGAACTATACTAATTTTTTTCAGTGTACAAAGCTATCCAATTAGATCCACTTGTTTAGTTCACAACGCTCTCCTAAGACATACATACACACACATATATATATATATATATATACACATACATACTTCAGGTTGAGTCTGTTTTCATCCGCTGTGACTACGCCAAAGGAAAATAAATGACTGAATAATTACTAATTACATAATTAAAATTGTATTTAACTTGCTTTTCCAATGACCTTGTATAAAATGATTCACTCAGTAAGTAAAAGTAAGTAAAAATATAGCAAAAACAAAGAAATTAAACTTTTAACTCTTCAAATCAGTCAAATCAAGGCCTTTTGCATTAGTAAAAAATATGCGATACGTATCAAAACACAAATAATTTCAAATTAAAGCCACCCTATTTCCTACATTGAAATTAATACCGTATGCGATTCATTGATTCTTGATCATGTGCAACAATTGTCTGATAAATATAACCTTTCATGAAAATTTGAATTATGCAAAATATCTGAATAACAAAACAAAAATACAATTGCTCTCCTTATTTAAACGTATACATCGTTATAAACTAATGTCACTAAATAAAGTGTTCTGCAATTGTCTTTATAAATTTAACCTTTTTAAGCTTCACTGAATTGATTCATACAGAACTTGTGAATGCATTTACTATATTTTAGACAGGTATATTACTCAGTAAATTACCCAAAAATGAAAAGTAATCCGTTTCTTTTTAAGGGTTGCTTTTATCTGATTTTTATAAATGTGGTTTCCAATAATTCTTTGTTTTAGTTTTTTTAGTATCTTAGCTCTGCTTTTTGTCTAGTGTTTATGCATGAATCCTTGTATCGTTTACCTCTGTACTTTAATATGCATGCAAAACAACTTGATGTGCTACTTTTGAAGGCGCTTATTAATATTAGATTAGATTAGATTCAACTTTATTGTCATTACACATGTACAAGTACAAGGCAATGCAGTTTCGGTCTAACCAGCAGTGCAATAGCAGCAAGTGCAGGATACAGGTATAAGTTATAAAGTGCAGTTATAGAAAAACTATGGTGATATTTACAGATGGATGAACTATGAACATTATATATAAAAAAAGAGAGTGAGGGGCAGAGTTCAAAAGGGAGACAGCTCTGGGGAAAAAGCTGTTCCTCAGTCTGCTGGTTTTTGTCCCACGGAGCCTGAAGCGCCTGCCGGAATATAATTATTTGCTTTAAAAAAAAGTAATTGAATTACAATAACTACCTACTTTGTAACTAATTACACCCAACACTGATAAGGACATATTTCAGATTTATATTCATAGCATTTGAAAAAGAAAGAAAGTTAGAGTTAGTTATAAGTTATAAATTAGGATTTTTACATTTATTTGCATTTTTGTTGTTGTTGAATTCTGTATCTTCAAATTAAATTTGCTCCTATTTTTACTGCTTTAATTCAAAACTGCACTTGAATATCTGCAAAACAACAATGCTAATTTTTTTGGACATGGCATGACTTCTTTCAGACAATATAGAAATATGACCCCTGCGTTTATTTCTGCACTGTTACACTGCAAAAAGCTCAAAAAGCTTGAGGATGAGTCATTTGTCAAACAAATGTGGCTCACTGTTGACTTCCTGTAACTTAAATGATCAACTATGGCGCAACCAACCGTAAGGTCATGAGGTTGAAAACTTGCACAAACATAAAATGATGAATTTGATCATAGTTTCTGTCCATTCAAGTTAGGGCTGCACAATACATCCTTTCAAGTCAAGTCAAGTCAAGTTGAGCTTTGTTGTCATTCCGCTACATGTGTGGACATACAGTGAAATGAAATGTCATGTCTCGCAGGACCACAGTGGTACATAAAAAACATAATCAGAAATATAAAAACTACACTGGACATAAGAGCTATTTTAAACCTAGACATAACAAACATAATGGAGCGATAATCAAACTATACTAACAGGTACTATAAATACTTAAAACTATATACATTTAACCTACACTCACTGGCCACTTTATTAGGTACACCTTATTAGTACAGGGTTGAACCCCCTTTTGCCTTAGAACTGCCTTAATCCTTCATGGCATAGATTCAACAAGGTACTGGAAATATTCCTCAGAGATTTTGGTCCATATTGACATGATAGCATCACACAGTTGCTGCAGATTTGTCGGCTGCACATCCATGATTCAAATCTCCCGTTACACCCACGTGCTCTATTGGATTGAGACCTGGTGACAATGGAGGCCATTTGAGTACAGTAAACTTATTGTCATGTTCAAGAAACCAGTCAGAGATGATTCGGGCTTTATGACGTGTGTGTTATCCTGCTGGAAGAAGCCATCAGAAGATGGGTTCCCTTGGGTCACAATGGCATGGACATGGTCAGCAACAATACTCAGGTCGGCTGTGGCGTTGACACGATGCTAAATTGGTATTAATGGGCCCAAAGTGTGCCAAGAAAATATCCCCCACACCATTACACCACCACCACCAGCCTGAACCATTGATACAAGGCAGGATGGATCCATGCTTTCAAGTTGTTGATGCCAAATTCTGACCCTACCATCCGAATGTTGGTAACGAGACTCATCAGACCAGGCAACATTTTTCCAATCTTCTATTGTCTAATTTTGGTGAGCCTGTGCGAATTGTAACCTCAGTTTCCTGTTCTTAGCTGACAGGAGTGGCAGCCGGTGCGGTTTTCTGCTGCTGTAGCCCATCTGCCTCAAGGTTGGACGTGTTGTAACGAGTGGTTGTTTGAGTTACTGCTGCCTTTCTATCAGCTGGAACCAGTCTGGACATTCTCCTCTGACCTCTGGCATCAACAAGGCATTTGTGCCCACAGAACTGCCGCTCACTGGATATTTTCTCTTTTTGGACCATTCTCTGTAAACCCTAGAGATGGTTGTGCGTGAAAATCCCAGTAGATCAGCAGTTTGTGAAATACTCAGACCAGCCCGTCTGGCACAAACAACTATGCCATGTTCAAAGTCACTTAAATCACCTTTCTTCCCCATTCTGATGCTCGGTTTGAACTGCAGCAGATCGTCTTGACCATGTCTACATGCCTAAATGTATTGAGTTGCTGCCATGTGATTGGTTGATTAGAAATTTGTGTTAACGAGCAGTAGGACAGGTGTACCTAATAAAGTGGCCAGTTAGTGTAAGACAGACTACACACTTTTACATAAGATAGAAAAATAGCGCTAATAATGATTAATTAATTTAGCATATAATTAATTAATGTATAATTAATTTAGAACTTAAATCGGTCCTGGAAAACCTAGAAAAGTCATGGAACTTAAGTAGTTTTCCAGGCTTGGAAAAGTTTTGGAAAAAAAACAAACAAAACCCAAAATGTTTTGGAAAGTCATGAAAATTTTGCGAAATGGTGGCTTAGTGGGTAGCACAATCACCTCACAGCAAGAAAGTCACTGGTTTGAGTCCCGGCTGAGCCATTTGGCGATTCTGTGTGGAGTTTGCATGTTCTCCCCGTATTCGTGTGGGTTTCCACCATGTGCTCCGGTTTCCCCCACAGTCCAAAGACATGTGGTACAGGTAAATTGGGTGAGCTAAATTGTCTGTAGTGTATGTGTGTGTGAATGAGAGTGTTTGAATGTTTTCCAGTAATGAGTTGCAGCTGGATGGGCATCCGCTGGGTAAAACATATGCTGGATAAGTTGGCGGTTCATTCCACTGTGACGACCCCAGATTAATAAAGAAACTAAGCCGAAAAGAAAATGAATGAATGAAAAACTATGAAGCAATTATTATATTATTTTCATCTGTGCTTTAAAGAGAACCTATAATGGTCTTTTTTACAAGACATTAAATAAGTCTCTGATGTCCCTAGAGAGAGAGAGAGAGAGAGAGAGAGAGAGAGAGAGAGAGAGAGAGAGAGAGAGAGAGAGAGAGAGAGAGAGAGAGAGAGAGAGAGAGAGAGAGAGAGAGAGAGAGAGAGTGTGAAGTTTCAGCTCAAAATGCATATATATATATAACTCTTATAAATTATAACTCTTTGAAACAGACCCTTTTAGGCTTTGATCCAAATTGTGTCGTTTTGGCTTTGGCTGTCGCTTTAAATTCAAATGAGATTGTACTTTTTTCAAAAGAGGGCGGAGCTACAAACGCCTATGAGTCAGCATAGTGGCAGATTCAAAACAGGACTGACGTTATCTCTGTTATTTAACATTTGCAACTCTTAGATGCTGACATTATCTTTGCAGTTTCAGTGTAAAAACGAATGGCTGACATCTGCTTCTCACTTAGGGCTGTCTATGATAATGAGGAAAGATGGTCACTAATGGACAGGGCTTCCCCCAGTGATGACACGTACAAAGGGAGAATGTCAATCAAAGTGTTTGTGCAGACTGTTTTTATCAAGTGTGATCAAAGAAAATAGAATTAATTCATTTATACCATTAGAGACTGGCAAAATTAACATACTGTTGCCACACAACTATGTTTAAACCTCTTATAAAAGTAATTTTTGCATAATAGGTCTTCTTTACTTTATTATTATTATTATTTTATATAATTTTGTACATTTTGATTAAAAAAATCATCCTAATTAATGCAAAATTGTACATTATTTCTTAATACAGTCATCTATATGCTAATTATATTCATATCAAACACAACTAAAATATTGCAATGTCAGGTTTTTTCCAATACCGTGCAGCCCTAATTCACATAAGCAGAGCTACGTAGCAATGGATGCTTACTTATCTAATAGTAGCTTCTCTGGCATACGTGCACTAGCTTACAGTAGCTTGGCCTCCAGGTCTGACTGGATGAGAAATTGGGTCTGAGGGCGTGTTACCGTAAGGGTCTGGGCAGGGCTAACGTTATCCTCTCGTTAAGCGGCACTTTGAATATACTATATTTAGCGCTCCATGAGAGGGATATTAACCCATCTCCCCTAATCTGATTAAATGCTTAATAGCCATGTGCTCAACAGTCTAGGGTAGTTACAGCCCTTGGGTTTATGAGTATTGTACTGTAACACATACGCCAGGGTGAGAGAGAAAGAGCGCCCTCCCTTACTGTTGAGATTAAGATTGTTGGGTCAGTGTGCCCTGAATTTTTATTGTAACGAGGATAGCAATTTGGAAAATTGCAGGTGAAAAAATTTGTAAGAAAATTGTAAACACAAAAGAAAAGTCGGTAACACTCCAGTTATTTACAGTAAATACTGTTTTTGAACCATGCAGTAAAGTGTATTATACTGTATATATTATAGTATTTACAACAGTTTGTTAATTAATACTACTGCATGCAAGTGGTGTATTGAATTATAATACATTTATATCCATAGTTATAATTTTTATTGTATATACTAGAGTATAACTATAGTATTTGTATATGGAACTTTACAATACACTATTGAAACTGAAAGTAAGGTTTTCACAGTATGCCATGCATAGAAGAACATTTTAGAAAAACATTCTCCAGCAATCTGCACCTACCGGCCACTTTATTAGGTACACCAGTCCATCTGCTCGTTAACGCAAATTTCTAATCAGCCAATCACATGGCAGCAACTCAATGCATTTAGGCATGTAGACATAATCAAAGACACAATCATAATCTGCTGCAGTTCAAACCGAACATCCGAATGGGGACGAAAGGGCATTTAAGTGATTTTGAGCGTGGCATGGTTGTTGGTGCCATACGGGCTGGTCTGAGTATTTCAGGAACTGCTGATCTACTGGGATTTTCACGCACAACCATCACTAAGGTTTACAGAGAATGGTCCGAAAAAGAGAAAATATTCAGTGAGCTGCAGTTCTGTGGGCGCAAATGCCTTGTTGATGCCAGCGGTCAGGGGAGAATGGCCAGACTGGTTCCAGCTGATAGAAAGGCAACAGTAGCTTAAATAACCACTCGTTACAACCTAGGTATGCAGAAGAGTGGATGGGCTACAGCAGCAGAAGACCACAGCGGGTGCCACTCCTCAGTTAAGAACATGACACTGAGGCTACAATTCACACAGGTTCACCAAAATTGGACAATAGAAAATTGGAGAAACGTTGCCTGGTCTGATGAGTCTCGATTTCTGATGCAACATTCGGATGGTGGGGTCAGAATTTGGCATCAACAACTTGAAGGCACGAATCCATCCTGCCTTGTATCATTGGTTCAGGCTGGTGGTGGTGGTGTAATGGTGTGGGGGATATTTTCTTGGCACACTTTGGGTCGATTAGTACCAATTGAGCATCGTGTCAACGCCACAGCCTACCTGTGTATTGTTGCTAACCATGTCCATGCCTTTATGACCACAGTGTACCCATCTTCTGATGGCAACTCTCAGCAGGATAACACACCATGTCATAAAGCGCGAATCATCTCAGACTGGTTTCATGACTATGACAATGAGTTCACTGTACTCAAATGGCCTCCATAGTCACCAGGTCTCAATCCAATAGAGCACCTTTGGGATGTGGTGGAACTGGAGATTCACATCATGGATGTGCCGCCGACAAATCTGCAGCAACTGCGTGATGCTATCCTGTCAATATGGAGCAAAATCCCAAAATATTTCCAGTACCTTGTTGAATCTATGCCACGAAGAATTAAAGCAGTTCTGAAGGCAAAAGGAGGTCCAACCCGGTACTAGTAAGATGTACCTAATAAAGTGTATATTTTCTTTCATAGTGTGAAGAACATCTCCATTATCTTTTGTAAAAATAAAAGGTTTAATGAAAGTTATTCATGGAATCACAGGTGCCATTTAGGAGCATTTATTTTAAGAAGTGCAACTTTCTGTTTTTAACATTAACTTCTTTAGTTAAACATAAACTAACAAAGATAAATGCACAAAGCATTCATTTGCAGAATCAATACATTAAAAACAAAAGTTGAATCTGTTATCATTATGACGATAAACAGTTGTATTTAAAAATACAGCCTACTGTAATATCAATATGCTCATCATAATTGCACCCCATATAAAAAAAAATAAATAACTTATAAAAAAACTAGTGCTTTTGAACCATACAATCGTAAAGTGTATCACGCAGTATTTTATATAGGCTGGTTTAAGCTGTTTTTTTCAACAGGCTAGTGTGTAATGTAAAAGACTATAGAATACTTAAAGGGACTTTGGTAATGTGTTATGATATACCTAGTATTGAGAAATTTATTTATATTACAATAATTGTGTTACCATAGCAACTATAAAATTACCACAACAATTTAATTCAAGTACTTTACTATAGTATCGTTCAAAACCCCACATACAGTATTTACTATACATTACTATGGTATTGTTAATGAGGGTAAAAGTTCATTATTTCACTTCTCATGTCTAGAGACAAAGCAAACAAAGGCTAGCTCAAGTATCTTGAACCACTTGCACACTGACCTAGCCTCAAGCTAATCATGTGACATGCTAATTAATCTTGCGGTCTGTTTTTACTCACTGATTTGTACCATTTGTATGCAGTTCCTGACGCTAAGCGATTCCTTCCCAAGAAAAGCAAAACAAAACGATGAACTAGCACTTCTATTTTGAGAGAATTGAAACCAACATTCCCACCGTGTGCTTTTGCTCAATCTGGAACGCCTCCTTGCGACAGAAATGACACACTGCATCCTGAATGAGCCGTGGAAAAATACTTCAGCTGCTTAGCAATGCTACAACAGACGATACATTGATTTCCATTAAAGCCATCTGTAGAGGTTACAAGGCCCAAATGCATATTGTTGAATTGTGCTGGCGAAGATAGCGCATGCCTAATCAGAGATGCTTGATTGATGGGTTTACAGGACTAGTTTCTGCACTCACGGCCTAGAACTTTCTCCGGGTTTCATCCAGATGTCACAAGCTTGTGTCACTGGGTTCAGATTCTCAAACATCAAGGTAGAAAGCTTTATTGTCATATGTACAAGTACAATGAAATTCGTAGTTTGTTCATTCTACTGGAGAATTACAGTGCAGAAATGGAAGAAATATGTAGGGGTTCTTCATTTGAGACTTCTATTTGGCCCTGTGAAATGCATAAACATTAAGTTAAGGACATTGATTAAATGAATACATTCTCTTAATGTGTATTTTTTCCTGTAATAATACTAATAATAATGCATTGTGGGCTGCACGGTCACCTCACAGCAAGATTTGCTGATTCGAGCCTCTGCTGGATCAGTTGACATTTAGTGTGGAGTTTGCATGTTTTCCCCGTGGTCGTGTGGGTTTCCTCCGTGTGCTCCGGTTTCCCCCACAGTCCAAAGACATGTGGTGAATTGGTTAAGCTAAATTGTCCATAGTGTATGTGTGTGAATGAGTGTGTATGGATGTTACCCAGTGATGGGTTGCAGCTGGAAGGGCATCCGCTGCGTAAAACATCTGGATAAGTTGGCGGTTCATTCTGCTGTGGCAACCCTAGATTAATAAAGGGATTAAGCCGAAAAGAAAATGAATGGTAATGCATTGTTAGAAATAATTTCGAGTTCGCCATCATACCATTAATTTAGCTACAGTGTGTATATTTTGAGGATTGTTCTGTGGCTTTTGAATTATTGCAGAAGTTCATACTGTAATGTTTTATACAGTTTTTTTTTTTACAAATAAAGCCCCCCAAATCATGGATATTTGTGATTGTTAAATCATGGTATAACCACAAATCAACTGAATTAATGCAATCAATATTTGGCATTGGAACTAAAAATGTAAAAGATTTGTCTTATTTATTTTTTCATTAAAAAGCTAAACATTCAACCTGTTCACAATTTTTGCAATTTCGACTGATCACCATTTGCTTCCAACAACTTTTATTTATTTATTTATTTTGACATGGACATTACAATTACACTGGACAATCACATGTGTTTGTTTAAGTGATTTAGCAGAGTTGCTAATTTTCAACTTGTCCACGGGAGGCATGACATGGAATGAATATAAAATAGTTACAGACAGTTGAAGTCAGAATTATTCGCCTCCCTGAATTATTAGCCCCACTGTTTATTTTTCTGTTTAACGGAGAGAACATTTTTTTAACACATTTCTACACTAATTAATTTTATCTCTGCCATGATGACAGTAAATGTTATTTGACTAGATATTTTCAAGACACTTCTGTACAGCTTAAAGTGACATTTAAAGGCTTAACTAGGTTAATTAGGTTAACTAGGCAGGTTAGGGTAATTAGGCAAGTTATTGTTTAACGATGGTTTGTTCTGTAGAAAAAAAATAGCTTAAAGGGGCTAATAATTTTGACCTTAAAATGGTTCATAAAAATTTAAAACTGCTTTTATTCTAGCCGAAATAAAACAAATAAGACTTTCTCCGGAAGAAAAAATATTATCAGACATACTGTGAAAATTTCCTTGCTCTGTTAAACATCATTTGGGAAATATTTAAAAAAGAAAAAATCAAAGGGGGAGGCTAATAATTCTGACTTCAACTGTATGCATAACATTATAATTAGGGATGTCCCGATCAGGTTTTTTTGCCCTCGAGTGCGAGTCATTTGATATTTGAGTATTTACCGATACAGAAACCCGATATAATACTTCTATAATAGATAAAAAAAGATCAAAGAAGTTCCTTATATTTTATTTAATTCATCTTATTTTAACATTCAACAACTCTGTTAACAAACAGAGCACTTTTGTGAGGTAGCTTCAACAATCAACTAATAAATAACATCAATTCTTCACTTTTGGACTTTAGTGCAACAGTAAATAAGAAAATCTAGTATAGAAACAAACAGCACCTCAACTTAAAATACTCGACAGGCAATTCCAGGTTTACATATCTCACAGTTTGCTATGGCAATGTTGTCATCATCAACTTTATAATACCTCCAGACCGCAGACATACGGTTGTTGCTAGATCAGATGGTTGCATTCGGAGGTTAATGAGAATTATTTATTCATTCATTCATTTTTTCGGCTTAGTCCCTTTATTAATTTGGGGTCGCCACAGCGGAATGAACCGCCTACTTATCCAGCATATGTTTTATGCAGGGGATACCCTTCCAGCAGCAACCCATCACTGGGAAACATCCAAACACACTCGTTCACACACATACACTACAGACAATTTAGCTTACCCAATTTACCTACACCACATGTCTTTGGACTTGTGGGGGAAACTGGAGCACCCTACACAATCTCAATTCGTAAGTTTTTGATTTAGTGGCTAATTCGTACAAATTCGTACGATCTAATTCGTACAATTTAGTACGATTTGCTCATCCGCCAATGACGGTTGGGTTTAGGGGTGGGGTTAGGTGCCACGCCTTCTTTTTAAAATCGTACAATTTCGTACGACTAAACTCGTACGAATTCGTACGAATTAGCCACTAAACTGTCAAAACGTAAAATACTTACGTTTTCTCGTGAGATCAGGCTGGAGCACCCGGAGGAAACCCATGCCAATACATGCAAAGATGCAAACTCTACACAGAAACGCCAACTGACCCAGCGAGGCTCGAACCAGCGACCTTCTTGCTGTGAGGTGAACGTGTTACCCACTGCGCCACCGTGCAGCCAGAATTATTTATAATATTTATTACATTTTCCATTTATTGTGTTTTATTAATGTCTACCCCTACCCCAACCCTAGAGAATTTTTAATCAGCACCTCAAATTTATCCCTTGCAGGCCTATTTCTCATGGAGAAACTGTGTTCTTGACATTTAATTTTAAATAAGACAGATCAAGCCATCTTGAAATATGTTGTAAAGCCTGAGTCAGTTGCTTACCTTCCCAGGAAGGTGTTTTTGCAGATACATAGATGACTGTGTCATCTACTTTCTTGGCACTATATTAAATACTACAGTGTTTTTGATCCACACTGTAGCAAAGTGTATTATTTACAACACTTTGCTAATACATGCTACAGCACAATCTAGTATTAACTATAGTCAGCTGATAAATTGTGGTAAACACTCTAGTATACTTTAGTTTTAGTGTTGCTTTAGATGTTGTTCCTGTGTGACATGAGATACGAACTATGAATCACACGTTAAAGAAGATGGAGTTTCAGAACACACCCACCAATTGAATAAGTGACACAAACCAATGACAGCTCAAAGGTGTTAAGTTTGCTTTGGAGAGATGTTTTGAACTGCTGAAACAAACTCAAAATGAAGTTCATTTCTGATGCATTTCTGATTTTGTTTGGGCCTTAAAGGGATAATTTACCCAAAAAGGAAAGTCCCATAATCGTTTACTCGCCCTTTACTAGTTTCAGACTTTTTTTTTTCTTCTGTTGAACACAAAAGAAGATATTTTGAAAAATGTTGGAAACCTGTAACCATTGACTTCCGTTATATTTGTTTTGTCCTA
The DNA here is from genome assembly GCF_903798145.1 of Danio aesculapii. Taxonomy (NCBI): domain Eukaryota; kingdom Metazoa; phylum Chordata; class Actinopteri; order Cypriniformes; family Danionidae; genus Danio; species Danio aesculapii. Next base: position 7,654,445 of record NC_079457.1, on the reverse strand, counting down.
CTATGGAAGTCAATGGTTACAGGTTTTCAGCATTCTTCAAAATATCTATTTCTGTGTAAAACAGAACAAAGAAACTCCTAAAGTTTTGGAAATAGACAAGGGCGAGTAAACTGTGAGAAAAATGTTCATTTTTGGGTGACATTTACTATATCACTTTAAAAGTAGTAAAAACTAGTCGGAATAAAAACTGAGATGTACTAACTGACATTAATCTTTAACAATGCTGTCAAAACAATTCATTTAAGTTAGTTCATAAATTTTCATTTCAACTATATTGGGCCTTAAATAGATAGTTCACCCAAAAATGGAAATTCTGCCATCATATATTCACATTTTACTTGTTTCAAACCTTTATGAACTTCTTTCTTCTGTTAAACACACAAAAGAAGATATTTCTAAAAACGTTGGAAACCTGTAACCATTGACTTCCATAGTATTTGTTTTGTCCTACTACGGAAGTCAATGGTTACAGGTTTCCAGCATTCTTCAAAATATCTTCTTTTGTGTTCAACAGAATAAAGAAACCCGCTTCGAATGTTATCACTTGATTGGGCATTATCAGTGGTTATCAGATGATAGATATGGGCCAGTAAGCATCTTCTGTGCCAACTGGTAGGCTCAAAAGTCTGTTATCATCCATCCACATGGTTAATCAGCTATACTAATAGAGAGGACTCCAGATCCAGATCTGTTTTTACATTACTGTGATGGTTGGGGTAGGGATAGACGTTAATAAAATACAATTAATAGGAAATTTAATAAACAATATAAATAATTCTCGTTAACTTCTGGCCACAGCCATATGTGATCTATAGCTGATTAACCATGTGGATGGATGATAACAGAATTCTAAGCCTACTAGTAGGTGCAGAAGGCCCCTACTGGTCCATATCTATCAGCTGATAACGCCCATTCAATAAAGTGATAACATTCGAATCGGCTGGGTTTGGAAATACTTGAGGATGAGTAAATTTTCAGCTTTGGGTGAACTATATCCTTTTAAGAGTTGCAAAAACTAGTCAGAATAAAAACTGAGATGTACAAACTAACAATAATCTTTAACAATGCTGTCAAAACACAAAACAGCTGTACAGTGATGTCTACCATTTTAGCTGAATTAGTCACATGACTAAAATGCAGAATCATTTACAAAAGCTTCTGTTCTGTTGCGCTACGAAAATAGCATTTTACAATGCATCATCTACTAAAAAGTCTAAATATGCAGTCTTAGTGTGGACAAAGGACCAAAAACAAGAGAGAACAATATTTTTAAAGTGGACCTATTATGCAAAACTCACTTTTATACGTGATTTAAACACAGTTGTGTGGCAACAGTGTGTGAATATATCCAGCTTCTAACAGTAGAAATTGATTAATTATTTTTTTTATAATCACACGTTTTAAAAACCTGCAGAAAGCCTGCAGAAACACTTTGATCGACGTTCTTCCTTTGTACGTGTCATCAGATAGGAGGAGCCTCGCCCATTAGTGACCATCTCTCCCTCATTAGCATAGGATTGTAGTCTTGTTCTTGAATCTGCCACTATGCTGACACACAGGCATTTCTAGCCCTGCTCTCTTTTGAAAGGAGCACAATCTCATTTGAATGTAAAGCGTCAGTCACCAAAATGCACAATTTGGATCAAAGCCAGTTTCAAAAACATATAAAACACTATTTGTGAGGTATTTTTGAAGTGAAACAACATACACACTCTAGAGACATCAGAGACTTATTTTACATCTTGTGAAAACGTGCATAACAGGTCCATTTTAAATGAAAATGGAAAGCTGATGAAGAGAATAGGAATGCATTACGCGGATGTGTTATCGATCTGCAATAGACTGGCTATGGAAATGAAACTGGAATTTCTGACAACTCCTTTTAGCTGTTCAAAATTAAGAGACAATAGCTTATGCACTTTTATGATGAGCTTTAAAATTTTGCAGACATTTTGCATTTACAAACAGCTACATTGCACAGTGTATGAAAGTTAATACTTGAAAACATGTAATAGGGGCTCTTTAATGATATCTGAACAGTATTACCTTGAGGTTTGACACCACCACAATAATGCAAGAAAGGTAATGTGCGCTTGTATTGTGTTCCTTTCCAAAAGTACATATTGTATTACAACATGTTTCCTAGACTGTCCTGGCTTGCATATTAATATATTGCAGTGCAAAGGCAAAAGGCTGTAACATTGTCTTTGACTGAAAATGGGTTATTAATGATTTGGGAGTACTCAGGACCTCACATGGATATGTACACTCACTGGCCACTTTATTAGGTACACCTTACTTGTACCGAGTTAGACCTCCTTTTGCTTTCAGAACTGCCTTAATCCTTCATGGCATAGATTCAACAAGGTACTGGAAATATTCCTGAGGGATTTTGCTCCATATTGACATGATAGCATCATGCAGTTGCTGCAGATTTGTCAGCTGCACATGCATGATGTGAACCTCCAGTTCCAGCACATCCCAAAGGTGCTCTATTGAATTGAGTTCTGGTGACTGTGGAGGCCATTTGAGTACAGTGAACTCACTGTCATGTTCAAGAAACCAGCCTGAGATAATTCACGCTTCATGATATGGCGCGTTATCCTGCTGAGAGTTGCCATCAGAAGATGGGTACACTGTGGTCATAAAGGGATGGACGAGGTCAGCAACAATGCTCAGGTAGGCACGATGCTCAATTGGTACTAACGGGCCGAAGTATGCCAAGAAAACATCCCGCACACCATTATACCACCACCACCAGCCTGAACCGTTGATACAAGGCAGGATGAATTCATGCGTCCTTTAAATTGTTGATGCCAAATTTATCATTTTTATTCATCCATTAATTTTCCTTCAGGCTAGTCTCTTATTTATCGGTGGTCACCACAGCAGAATGAACCGCCAATTAATGAAAATTAATGAATAAAGTCGATCTGTCAGCACTGTAAACAGGATATCTACAGATGCTGGCTGTGTTCTTTGTGTGCCTGGAGCACACTGGAGTCCTCTGGTTCCCCCTCTTTCTGACAGAGCTGTTGTTTGGAATTCTCCCTGCGTGAGACAATGACCTCTGACTCTCTACGGATCATGTCGGTTTTATTCTCATCAGACCAATGGAGAATATTCCAGACGAGGATATATAGCTGTTTGTCTGTGTGCGATAGTGAGAGAGGTTGGAAAAAAAGGAGGGAGAGTCGAGTTTCACAGAATCTTAAACGCTCCAGCCTGCGGCGATAATGCAATCTGCAGTTTAAAGCCCCAAAAACACTTCGCTGTCATTCAAATATCCCGTCCAAAAAGGAAAACCACGCTGTGAAAAAAATTCTTGCTGCCTTCAGTTTTTTTGTTGAATCAAATGGACTTTTCTAGTCATCTCAACTTAAATTAAAGTTTATTTGTATATTGCTTTTCACAATATTTATTGTTCAGACAATTAAACTGTCACATCAATCAAACTGACTAAATATATTAGGTTAAACATTAAGTTAAATATTAAGTTAAACTTTATATAACTTAAAACATGTAGATGAAACCTGATTAACATATTAAAATAAGTTAAAGCAAAATAGAAATATTTGTTTGTCACAGCCAGGCCAGGTTCTCCCCACTCCCAATCATGCCGATCCCGGTCAACGGTCTTCTAATTAGCCATGTACCTGCACGTCATTCCCTCTGCTCCATAAAACCAGTCACCCCGCACCACTCAGTGTCCGGCCTCATCGCAACAAGAACTACACTCTCTTCATAATCAGTGTATCATTACTAGTTGCTTTACTTACCTTGTTGTTCTCCTGCGATCTCCAATGTTTGCGTCTCTCCTTCCTTGAGTGGCTTCTGCTGGTTCCGTGTCTCGTCATCGTAGTCAAAATCTCTTTAAGACAAGTCATTTTACTCGGCGGTCATCTTTAAAACGCCTCTCAGGCAGTATACTTGGGAATTCTGTCTGAATTGGGAAACATCAAATTCTTCAACACTGTTAGCCAAGCTTACAATCACATCACATACTTGGTATCAGCAATAAATTTAAACAACAACTGGCTCATAGGATTCGTTTCTAAACCTCCCGATTAAACAAAATCAGCAAATTTTCAGGTTGTCCAATCTACTGCGCACTCAAAAAGAACGAGATCACGACACCAACCTCTTTTATGGCCGTTCTACACATTATCATCCTCTGGATAATGATCGTCTGATCGCGCTGCTCTTCTAAAGTAATCCACAATCTCCTCCAGAAAAGACAGCGACTCTGTTTACAAGTTTGTGGGCATTTGAGTAGTAGTACCTTGCATTCGTTTCATACAGATTATAAAACCTGAAACCTTTGTTTTCAAGTGTAGTTGGTCTATTTAAAAGTAGAGATTTCAAGCTTTATGTGGACATATTGCTTATGTCTGTGAAGCAAGTATTCGCTGAGATTACAGTGCACTTGTTGACCAACAAACTGTCTTAAAAGCACAAGTCTGGTCCTGGAGAAACGTCAGCCTATAGCGATTGATGATTGGCTCCTGTACGAGAAGGCGGGGCTTGATTTGCTTTTCCCCATTCAAAACTATATGAGTGACATGTCTTGTGTATTTTATAGTCTTTGTCGTAGACTCCCTTGTGTCTGGTCTCCTCCGTTCCTGTCCTCACTGTATGCCATTCTCCAGTCATCGCCATCAAGCTTCAACATTCCTGTCATTCATATCTGAATATCTGCTATATTCTGCCATCCTCTTCAGTAAACTGTTCATGTAATATCGTTAAACGTTGATATTTGGCTGATTATAGGTTGAGATGGAAAGTGATCAAAATCCAACATCGAGCCAACATCTTAAATCAACGTCATACTGATATAAAATACTGACATTTATTCGTTAGGTATTGCAACAACAACCCAATATCTAATAGATGTCATGGTGGTAACGTCCACACAACGTCAAGCTGTAACATCATTAGACGTTGATATTTGGTTGATTTTATGTTGAGATGGAAAGTGACCAAAATCCAACATCGAGCCAACATCTTAAATCAACGTCATACTGATATAAAATACTGACATTTACTCGTCAGGTATGGCAACAACAATCCAATATCTAATCGATGTCATGGTGGTAACTTCCACACAACGTCAAGCTGTAACATCATTAGACGTTGATATTTGGTTGATTTTAGGCTTAAGTCACTTTCCATGACCAAAATCCAAAGTCAAGCCAACATCTTAAACCAACATCAAACTGATATTAAATACTGACATTTATCAGGTATGGCAACCAAAATCTAACATCTGATAGACGTCATAGTGGTAACGTCCACACAACATCAAGCTGTTGATATTTGGTTGTTTTTAGGTTGGACATTGGATATTGACGTCAGTCTGACGTCAACCCGATTTTAATTACCAAACAAAATGCAACGTCCCCACAACGTTAGGGTACAACATCAATCTGTCACCAAGTTGACGTCCTGTGCCTGCTGGGAAGTGTATTCTACAGCAGACATTATAGTACTTATGACTCTTTATTACTTTATTATGAATGCTACATATTATAGTGAATTGATAAACTACACCCATATAAAAAAACACTTAGTAGTTAATAGTGAATACTTTAAATACTATAGTAAAGTGTATTATGGTGTATATACTGCAGTACTTATGACTCTTTATTATTGAATGCTAAACGGCATACTGTACTATTAAATATAGTGAATTGATAAACTGTAATAAATACAGTAGTACTTAATTTTATTACACCCAAATAAAATACTATAGCAGTTTATAGTAAATACTATAATAAAGTGTATTGTGGTGTACATATTATAGTACGACTCTTTATTACTGAATGCTACATCATACTGTATTATTAAATATAGTAAATTGATAAATTGTAATATTTACAGTAGTACTTTTATTTTTACTATACCCATTGGAAATAACACTATAGTAATTTATAGTAAATACTGTAGTATAGTGTTTTATAATGTATATATAAAGTTGAAGTCAGAATTATTAGCCCCCTTGTATTATTAGCCCCCCTGTTTATTTTCTACAGTATTTCTACAGTATATATTACAGTACTTCGATCTCAGTGCTGCATTTGACACTGTCAATCACAGCATACTTCTGGATAGGCTGGAAAACTGCGTTGGGCTGTCTGGGACGGTCCTCAAATGGTTAAGATCTTACCTTGAAGGGAGAGGTAACCATGTCAGTATAGGTGATCATAGGTCAAGGTGGACACCCATGACATGTGGAGTCCCACAAGGCTCGATTCTGGCACCTCTCCTGTTCAACCTTTATATGCTCCCTCTGAGCCAAATAATGAGAAAAAACCAAATCTCCTACCACAGCTATGCTGATGACACTCAGATCTACCTAGCCTTACTGCCTAATGACTACAGCCCCATTGACACCCTCTGCCAATGCATTGATGAAATTAACAATTGGATGTGCCAAAACTTTCTTCAGTTAAACAAAAAGAAAACTGAAGTCATTGCGTTTGGGAACAGAGATGAGGATCTTAAGGTGAATGCGTACATTGGCACTAAATGTCAAACAACAAAAAATAAGGTCAAGAATCTTGGTGTGACTCTGGAGTCAGATCTGAGTTTCAATAGTCATGTCAAAGCAGTTAGTAAATCAGCATACTATCATCTCAAAAACATTGCAAGAATTAGATGCTTTGTTTCCAGTGAAGACTTAGAGAAACTTGTTCATGCTTTTATCAGCAGCAGAGTGGGTTACTGTAACGGCCTCCTCACTGGCCTCCCCAAAAAGACAGCCAGACACTTACAGCTCATCCAGAACGCTGCGGCCAGAATTCTGACCAGAACCAGGAAATCAGAGCACATCACACCTGTCCTCAGGTCTTTACACTGGCTCCCAGTTACATTCAGAATAGATTTTAAAGTATTATTACTGGTCTATAAATCACTAAATGGCCTAGGACCTCAATACATTACAGATATGCTCACTGAATACAAACCTAACAGATCACTCAGATCTTTAGGATCAAATAAACTAGAAATTCCAAGAGTTCAGTCAAAGCAGGGTGAATGTGGTTTCAGCTACTGTGCCCCTCACTGCTGGAATCAGCTTCCAGAAATGATCAGATGTGCTCCAACATTAGACACATTCAAATCAAGACTGAACACACATCTGTTTAGCTGTGCCTTTACTGAATGAGCACTGTGCTACGTCCGACAGATCGCACTATTATGTCTTTCTCTTCTTTTTTAATTCTTTTATAACACATTTTATCTGTTTTTATGCTTTTTTTTTCATTTTTCTTATTTGTTTTTATTTTTCTTATACTTGTTTCTTTTATTCCTGTTTATGTGAAGCACTTTGAATTGCCACTTTGTATGAAATGTGCTATATAAATAAACTTGCCTTGCCTTACTTATGACTTACTGAATACTACACCATAACTATAGTGAATTGATCAACTGTAATAAATACTATAGTACTTAAATTTAAACTACACCATTTGGAAAAATCACTATAGTAATTTATAGGTACTATTATTTACATACTTATATATATTATTTACATATAGGTAATAGTATTTAAATACTATGGTAAAGTGTATTATACTGAATATATTATAGTACTTATGACTCTTTATTACTGAATGCTACATAATACTGTAGTATTAAATAAAGTGAATTGATCAACTGTGATAAATACTGTAGTACTATAATTTTTACTACACCCAGATGAAAAAAACTCTATAGTAATTTATAGTAAATACTGTGGTGTTTTTAACTATAGTAGTGTATTATAATAGTACTAAGAATTTTTTTTGTAAAGAATGCATGAACTGTTAAACTATAATAAACATACTTTACTATTTACTACACCCATATACAAAAAAAACATAGTAAATTATAATTAATACTTTAATTCTTTTGGACGACATTATAGTAAAAAGTTTGACAACATTATTTTTTTATTTTACATTTTAATATGACCAGTATTGTAATATAAGCAAACTATAAATATAGTATATGCTATTCTATAATAAACCACAGTTTAATACAGTAAAAACGAATGCATACTACATTATGTACTATAGTATGCTGGAGCATTCAAGAGAATTTAAGAGTTGTAAATACACCGTATAACCCATACAAATTATACTATAGTGATGTATAGTAAACACTGTAGTGTTTTTAACCCATACCATAGTAAAAGTACTTTAATTATTTTAATAGTTGCTATGATAACACAACAGCAATAATATTATAAACAAATAACCCAATAGACTGTAGTTTTTAACAAATATATGGTATGTTATGCCACAACTCACCACAGTTTACTGTAAAATCTTAGGTATACTACAGTATTTATGAGTTTTTCAGTTTACTATAGTTAATACTACAGTATGACAGTGCATTTATTAACAAAACTTTTGAAATACTGTAATATATACAGTATAATACACTTTAACATAGTATGGGTCATAAATACTACAGTATTTTTTCAAATAGGAAACTTTCCGAGACACACAAACAAGCTCAAGAAAAAAACGTAATGTTGACCTGGCTATATAAACACAGACTGATGTAGCGAGTGAGATGCCATTTGGGTTGCTAGCTGTTAGTGTGTGCGGAAAATAATATTCAGTGGCCAAATCGACTGGCATTTTCCTTCTGCTCAATAATAAATGGCCTAATAATAAGTGAGTGTAGTTGCCTACGCAGCGGGTGGGCATCTGTGGCACTCGACCCGGTGGCGGAGTAATACGAGATGAAAGTATTATAGCGATTGGCCAGGCTTCTGGATAGGAATGAGGGGGCTTTTCCACAGCATCTATAAATCTGCTGATAAACGGGACAAGTCGAGAGCAAATCTGGCAAAAGGCAAGGCTCCTCCGCATACACAGCCATATTCCAGTCTGAGAATGTCATTATGGGAGCCATGCGGAGGGATTAGAATAATATGTCAGTTTGAGAGTTATCAAAGAAGCATGCTTGATGGATCTATACAAAAACACCACGAAAATAAGTACATGTATTTTAATATGGTGGCTACTGGAGCAGGAGTTATTAAGTTTGACATTTAATTAAATGTGGCATCTCTGAAGCAAGGTTGAGTGCAATTCTGAAGCAAATTAAGAACGATTTGAAATCACGGATTTGATTTGACTGAGCAAATAGAATACAACATTTTAATTACGTTTCCTTTTTTTATGTGGCACATTGGCTCAGTGGTTAGCGCTGTCGCCTCACAACAAGAAGGTCGCTGGTTCGAGTCCCAGCTGGGTCAGTTGGCATTTCTGCGTGGAGTTTGCATGTTCTCCCCGTGTTTGTGTGGGTTTCCTCCGTGTGCTCCAGTATCCCCCACAGTCCGAACACATGCGCTATAGGTGAATTGGGTGAACTAAATTGGCCATAGTGTATCGTGTGTGTGAAGTACTGGGTTGGAAAAGCATCCGCTGCGTAAAACATATGCTGGAATAATTGGTGGTTCATTCTGCTGTGGCAACCCCTGATAAATTAAGTGGCAAGTTTAAGAAAAGTGAATGAATAATTTCTACTTTTAACTAACTGGGGAAGCAGATTGTTAAGGCAATAACAGAAAGAAAGAACAATTAAACAGAACAATAGAATGAGAGAAAAACTGAAAGAACGAAAGAATAAAAGTATGACAGACTAAAAACAGTAGACAAATAGAAAAACAAAAGTACAAAAGAATGAAAGAACGACAGATAGACAGACAAAAAGAGAACAAACAGACAGGTAAATAAAACAAAAGAATGAAAAGATGAAGGTATGATAGACAGACAGACGGACGGACGGACGGACAGACAGATAGATAATATATGACAAAATATGGATGGATGGATGGATGGATGAATGAATGAATGAACGGATGGGTGGATGGATGGATTGATGGATTGATGGCTGGATGAATGGGTGGGTGGGTGGATGGATGGATTGATGGATTGATAGCTGGATGAATGGGTGGGTGGATGGATGGATGGATGGATGGATGGATGGATGGATGGATGGATGGATGGATGGATGGATGGGCGGATGGACAAACAGTTGACAGTAGATAAGCAAAAGTAAAAAAAAGAATAAATGAATAGCAGATATAGAGTAGAGACAGGTAGAAAAAGAGAAAAGAGACAGATAAGTAAAACAAAAGAATGAAAGGATAAAGGTATGATAGACAGACAGACAGACAGACAGACAGGGATGGATGGATGGATGGATGGATGGATGGATGGATGGATGGATGGATGGAAGGATGGATGGATGAATGAATGAATGAACGGATGGGTGGATGGATGGATTGATGGATGGATGGATTGATGGCTGGATGAATGGGTGGGTGGATGGATGGATGGATGGGCGGGCGGATGGACAAACAGTTGACAGTAGATAAGCAAAAGTAAAAAAAAGAATAAATGAATAGCAGATATAGAGTAGAGACAGGTAGAAAAAGAGAAAAGAGACAGATAAGTAAAAACAAAAGAATGAAAGGATAAAGGTATGACAGACAGACAGACAGGGATGGATGGATGGATGGATGGATGGATGGATGGATGGATGGATGGATGGATGGAAGGATGGATGGATGAATGAATGAATGAACGGATGGGTGGATGGATGGATTAATGGATGGATGGATTGATGGCTGGATGAATGGGTGGGTGGATGGATGGATGGATGGGCGGGCGGATGGACAAACAGTTGACAGTAGATAAGCAAAAGTAAAAAAGAATAAATGAATGGCAGATATAGAGTAGAGACAGGTAGAAAAAGAGAAAAGAGACAGATAAGTAAAACAAAAGAATGAAAGGATAAAGGTATGACAGACAGACAGACAGGGATGGATGGATGGATGGATGGATGGATGGATGGATGGATGGATGGATAGATAGATATGTTTGGGTGAACTAACCTTTAAGTGTCCAAACATGTCCTGGGTCACTGTATATTCATTATCACACTGTAGTTTCCAGTGTTTTTTCTGGGCCGTTACTGATTTACTGCAGGTGAAAGGTGAAGCGCAAGGCCAGATAAATGTGGCTTTAAGGCTCTCTTTTAAGTTTATTTTTGTCATCGCACATAATCCTTGAATAAATCAAGCTTTGGGATCCCGCTAGAGTCTTGAGGTGAAGATTTGTGACGTATCTCAGCCGTTTTGAGTTGTATCTGCATCTCTGTTTTCCTGGCCAGCTGCTCCAGATGTTGCTCTCCATCAAAGGCAGCACATCTGCAGTGTGAAGGAGAAAGATGAGCTCAGGAAAACTGTGACCGAGCAGTTGAGCAGGACACGTCTGTTATGGAGACTCCTATATCACTGCTGAAGGTACAAACACACGTCTGTCTGTCTGTCTGTCTGTCTGTCTATCTATCTATCATACCTTTATCCTTTCATTCTTTTGTTTTACTTATCTGTCTCTTTTATCTATCTATCTTTTTATCTATCTATCTATCTATCCGCCCGCCCGTCCGTCCGTCCGTCCATCTATTTTGACTTCAACTGTAGTTAGATAAAGGATGAATAGTCCCATAGGAAACTCTTCATGAATAATCTCTACAAGAACCAAACTATCTATACGCCTTCAATCCAAATCACATTAAAAGCTGGAAATGCAATTAATTAGAAGGCCGCCGTTACCAAAAGGAAAGAGCAAACTAGCATTTAAATGGCCTTTAGCGATTCCAGGTTGATCTTTTTTTCCAGCTGAGATCCATCACTGTGACGTGTTGGTTATCTAATTACACAGAATGAGAGCACAAGGTCAAAAATGTGCTCGTGTGTTCGTTTAACGGGGGAAAGGAAAATAGCTAAAGATTTACAGCTGGAAGTTACACGTAATTACATGAGCAAGTTGCTCCCTAATCTTTGGGTTTAGAACAGCTTGTGGTCATATGATTTACTTTATTCTTTTACTTGAATGCCTAAAAACTGTGTGTGAACTGGATGTTTATTTCAGTATGATGAATATTGTAATATTAAGTAGGGGGCGGGGAATGACTTATTTTTTGCACTCCACCTCTCATCTTATCTGCTAGAGGGGCGTGGTTAAGTCTTATTCCAGCCAATCCGTCAAAGAGACACCATCAGAGCAGGACTGCCATTTCCTAAGCAAAAGCAAATGGTCAGATTTTGATTAAAGATTACCACAACAATTGCCGCCCAGTGGATTAACTTGCATGGTAATTATTTACCTTAAAATTCACATGAACTGTAAGCTGTGACCATTTTTTCCCTGTATTCACAGTTCATAGAAAATTAAAAGAGTTCAGTGGGTGTGGTTTGTTTTTTTCTACTGCGAGCTGATTGGATGAAGTAAAGAAAGACTCCTGGTCTTTAGAAGAGTTAATACAACCTAACAGACTCCTCCTTCATTTCTTTTTGTTGTCAAAACTGACAGTTGGTGGGGTGTGGTTAAGTATGTTGGCCACGCCCAATATCTAAGACACACATAGGGCCCCAGCGCAATAAGGCGCAGGACATGTTTGGCGCAATTTGTTGCTATTTTCAGACCAGCTCAACTCAAATTTTCATGTTTTGCACCACGTTGTTTAAATAGCAAATCCATTTGTGCCACTTTGTAAACTCATGGGTGTGCCGGTCTAAAAAGAAGGTGTGTTAAGGTGCGTTGCTATTTTGAAGAACTGAAATAGACCACACCACTGATCAACTAAAAGCTGCTCTAAAGTACAGTGCAGATCGCGTTTGTTATGCACAGGTCCAAATACTTGCACATTGCTTAGTTTTTCTCAGTGGCTTTGCTGCATTTCTCACAACACTATTTACATTTGCACAACAGTTAATGCATTTCTCAAAATAATTACTACAAACTGCAAAACCCAGCTGATAACCTGCAAAAGCGTGTCACTTGCTCAAAATGGAGAGCTCATTCCTCAAAAGCAAGTATTCATGTCAATGAAAGTGTCAGTGTCATCAAGATGAATAGTCCTGACACCATTGTTTATGAACATGATAGTCAGATGGGTTTGTCATGTTTTCATTATGTTAGTTTACTCTGTACATTTTTGCCAATGCAAAAAAGTCAGATTTTGATGACACGTCCTGAAAATGCTCAAGACAGCACTATATACTGTTTGCACAGCCATTTGAAAACTACAGTAAAGTTAGACATCACTGCATTTAGTGAGGTATCTGAGTATAAGACACTCAATATGTGTGTTTCACATTTATACTGCATTTGCTCTTTACAGTTCTAATATATTCACAGCATTGTGCAAAAGAATAAACACCCTTATTTACAACAAACATAAACTACCTTTGAGTAGAGCTGAGCACAACTGTGAACAATAGTGCAGCACATATTGGAACTGAACCTACAACATACACAGCTCTGTGAATCATTAATGAAATTGTTCGATTTAGAAGACATTTTCAGGAAAACAATAAAGATTTAAACATTTTTATAAAATGTGCTTGACAGATTTAGACAACTAGTTCAAGATTTTGTATGTAGTGACTCAGGTAATGAAATGAGGACTATTAGTTTTATATGGAATGACTATTCAGCATTTACAAGTTTATTTCATTTTGACTGACATGACATAAGCTAATGCTATTTTTTCTTAATAATAAATAATGTAATAAATTTGAATTTTAAAGTATGTTTTTTGAATTTTTAAGGAAATGTTTTGGTACATCAAAAAGCTTCTGTTCTGATGACCATCCGACAAGCTATTTAAACAAAAAAAAAGTGCTTAAAATGTCACAAAAATGCAGTATTTAAACCATTATTAAACAGAAAATGAGGTGAATAACTGCAAAAAGGTCCACTTTTTGAGAAAAAAAGTACTACCCCTTTTACCAGGCTGGCTACAGGCCTGCACAACTCATTAAGAGAATAAGCACAACCCTGTTAGACCATGCGCCAGGGTACAAACCGTATTTTTTCATCCTTAAAATAGCAAAAGATTCAGACATGACCTTAAAGATTCCAAAAGATTCAGACTTTGCGCCTAGATCAGGGGTGGGCAAACTCGGTCCTGGAGGGCCGGTGTCCTGCACAGTTTAGCTCCAATTCTAATCAAAAACACCTGCTTATAGATTTCTAGTGATCTTGAAGACACTGATTGGCATGTTCAGGTGTTTTTGATTAGAGTTGGAGCTAAACTATGCAGGGCACCGGCCCTTCAGGACCGAGTTTGCCCACCCCTGGCCTAGATCATGAAAACAGAGCCCATAATCTGACAATTAAACTGAAAACAAACCGGAAATGCATTTTCACATCTCAAATAAAGATTACAAAGGCAAACAATTTTTTTCCTAATAACATGCACAGATGATGTGTTCAACACAAAGCTACCAATGTGAGCTAACAAAATCAATGTGGTTAGTGATTTCATTTGCAAAACAGTAAACATTGTTCATTTTGATTACATGTGGACTCAAAAATGATTGCAAATGAAAATAAAGAAATACAAGTTGTAAAATTGAATAAAGCCAGGCTGTCCAAACTCGGTCCTGGAGGGCAGGTGTCATGCATATTTTAGTTCCAACCCCAAACACACCTGAACCAGCTACTCAAGCTCAAACTTCAATGCAGGTGTGTTGAAGGATGTTAGAGTTAAACTAAGCAGGACACCGGCCCTCCTGGAATGAGTTTGGACACCCCTGATCTAAAGCAAAAATACTAATATATGAAGACATTCTATTATGAACACAATTTTTAGTAGAGGACAGTTCAAGTCTCAAATTCCCAAAGTCATAAATTTTAAGGAGTTCTTGAAGAGAGATAATGTAAACCGTCCTATCCAAGAACATCCAGTAAAATAAAAGCATTTACCATATTTCATTCAAACTTGTGTACAAGGAAGATTTCTCGTAAACTCTCACATTATCGAATTAAATAGGACAGGCTGTACAGTCACACGCGGGCGATCCCAAATGAACCAATGTGTGTGTTGCTTTGCCTCTCGGTTCACATAGAGTTAGCTAAAAAGCTTGTAATGATTATCCGTCCTGTCACAAGCAGATGCAAAGACATGATGTACGGGTGTAATTATGTATACAAATATCGCTCAAGGCTCAAGATTTTCTGTTCTTCCTCACTTTTCCTCAGTATTTTTATCATTCTCCTGAGGCCAAGCTCCACTCTGAAAATCATAGTCTTTATCACACCCACAAAATAACACACAAACACCTGCTCTGCCTTCACACACACCTGTTCTGAGGTAAGTACAGCTTTTACGCATGAGCTGAAATGAAAATGTATCCGGCACTTGACAGTTTGAGTGATGTGACGGAGGAATTCTGCTTCAGATGTGCCAAAATGTGCTTAAAATAATTCACTAATGTTTCACACAAACATTCGGTACGCTGTTAACAATGTCCTGTAGAATCTACAGTAACTTACCGTAAACCAATTACAAAACTTTAAGATACCAATTCAGAACCTTTAGGTATTAACATAACTTTAAGATACCAATACAGCCCCTTTGGGTACTAATATTTAACTTTAAGGTACCTAAATAGAGGTATTAATCTATAAAGTTAAGGTACTAATATGACCTTTTAGGAACTAAAATATTATGGTAAGGTATGATATGGACCCTATAACACCAGACTAAAACTTTAAGGGACCATTGTGGACTCTTTAGGAACTAATATACACCAACCAACCAATGTGGATACTAATGTAGTAATATATAACTTTAATATACCAATATGCGCATGAAATAATTCACTAATGTTTCGCACAAACATTCGGTACACTGTTAACAATGTCCTGTAGAATCTACAGTAACTTACTGTAAATCAATTACAGCAAAAACCTAAAACTTTAAGAAACCAATACATAACCTTTAGGTATTAACATAACTTTAAGGTACCAATCCAGCCCCTTTGGGCACTAATATTTAACTTTAAGGTACCTAAATAGACCCTTTAGGTATTAATCTATAAAGTTAAGGTACTAATATGACCTTTTAGGAACTAAAATATAATGGTAAGGTATGATATGGACCCTATAAGCACCAGTATAAAACTTTAAGGGACCATTATGGACTCTTTAGGAACTAATATAAACCAACCAACCAATGTGGATACGTAGGTAGTAATAAATATATTTAATGTACCAATATAAACACTAATTCACTAATGTTTCACACAATCATTCGGTACAATGTTAACTATGTCCTGTAGAATCTACAGTAACTTAATGTAAAACACTTACAGCAAAAATACTGTATTTACATTAACAGCACCATTTATCTCGTTGTATATGTATTTACAGAAAAGTGTAAAATATACAATAATTTTCACAATACATTTAAAAACACGGTAATATAAATGTCGTACAGTAAAATACATTTCATATTACAGTTAATACTGTGTCATTTACAAAAAATTGTTAACAGTCTACTTTAATCATTAGATTAGTGGATTGTGTACATTTAAATGTGTGTGCCATCATGATATTAAAGAAGATGGCAATAATTATATGAAAATGTATGAATATTGGCTTCTGCAATAGGTTTTGCTTCACAATAAGAGCTACGGAGATTTGATCATGACACTAAGAATTTAAATATTTAAATGAGCATATTAAATACCTTAAAGGGCACCTATTATGCCAAAATCACTTTTATAATAGGTTTAAACACATATATATAACCAGCTTCTAATAATAAAAATGAATAAATGTTACTTTTTATGATCACTCTTGATAAAAACAGAAACACTTTGATTGACATTCTCCCTTTTGTACGTGTCATCAGAGGGAGAAAGCCCCGCCCACTAGTGACAGTCTCTCCCTCATTAGCATAAGACATTAGTCTTGTTTTTGAACCTGCCACTATGCTGACACACAGGCATTTGTAGCTCCACCCTCTTTTGATAAGAGCACAATCTTATTTAAATTTAAAGCAACAGTCACACAATTAATATCAAAGCCTAAAAGGGTCAGTTTCAAAGAGCTTCGAGCCACTAATGGCACATCAACACTTCTCTACAGGTACTGTTTATTAAAGTAACAGCTCCAAATACAGGCCTGGCATAGGTTATAAGTAGGGTTGGGTACCGAAAACCCGGTGTCATTATAGCACCAGTACCTTGGTAACCGGTATGTACCGGATCAAATCAGCATATGAATTTCGGTGCCTAATTTCGGTGCCACTGGTACTGCGACAAGGACGTAAGAAGCATCAAGGGGTGCATCAAAGGCACACATAGGTACGCGTTGTCACACCTTCACTAAACATTTAATCCTAAACAACTTTGAGCAATACGGAGAGGCGATGTCAGGCGTTTGTTATTGCCTAAGGAACGGACGGATGGATGCATGCAAAGCACGCAGACTGCTCATTCGGTGAGCGAGAGCGACTCTCTTCAGATGATCGTGTTCATCAAATTCGCGTTCATCAAATTTGCTTAAACTAAGTGTTCTAAAGCGTATTTTACAAGCAAGGATTCTGACACTACAACGTGAAGCAGATGCTTTACAAAAGTTATGTGTAATGACACATTTGAGGGCTCAAAGGCAGAGGATTGCACGGTCTCTGAAAGCTTGCGACAAAGCTTGCGGAGGTTTTTTCTTTCCATTTAACGTGCGGTATCAAATTCCATTAAAAGTGCACTCTTCCACCAGTCCCTGTGTCAAAAAACTTGCCCCCCCCCTGGCCCCACTAAATTTGTAGACGTATTTTTGTGTCAAAACGCCACGGAGAAGTGAGATCAGCCATTGGTGGCAAACTGCAGAGATATGACTGAGGCCTCTCTCACGTGTCACGTGTGCACTTACTCCCTCGCGCACTTGCTCTCTCAGTGACGGTGCTGCGCGAATTAGTCTAGTTCCCCGATTCATCAGAGGTTGACGCCCAAATTGACACAGGTAATAGCAATTTTAACACTTGTAATATAGGAAGTGCTCGGCTATGCAGAGACCATTATTAATCAGAAATCTAGTATACATAGTTTTACATTAGGAAATGCAGTATTGAATTTACAAACAGTCGGGAAGTACCAAAGAACAGATGTAACACGATGATCAAATGTAGTTTTCAGTCACGCTCATGTAAGTCATTTTTAACTCGTTCAGTTTTGCCTTCATTCATTTTTGATTTTCGTCTTCAACACATGATTCATTTACACCACATTTTTAAACATAATATTTTAACTCATTTCTAATATCCATTTTTTATGTTCCCCATGGCAACAGTGAGTGCATAATATTTTACTAGTTATTTTGCAAGACAGTTGTATTCAGACAAGTCCCTTTAAGTGTTTTATAGTCTTTTATTCAGATTAAAGTGTAATTTAAAGACTTAACTATGAAAGTTTAAATAATTAGTCAAATTATTTTGTAACTGATTTGTTGTGTATATCAAAAAATATACAGTAAATATTTCTTAAGGAGGCTGTTAATACTGACCTTAATTTTTTTTTGTTAAAAACTGCTTTTATTCAAGAAATAAACAATAAGAAATACGACTTATGACTCCAGAATAATTCTTTTTTTTTTAGCAAACACTATGAAAATGTTCAGAAACATTATTTTAAATGAATGGGAGGGCAAAATAAATTGACTTCAACTGTAGGCCTATCTGTTAAATTTTACAGGTGCAACAATGTGCCTTGATGTACTTGAATGTTAGAAATGTGTTATCCTACACCAGTACAAAGTTACTTGTCAAATAAATTAACAAGGAATATTATTTTGAGTTTAAGTTATTTAATTATCTTGTTTATGAAGACTGCAGAGTGATGCATAAAAAAATGACTTTGAATAATTTTGTAAGTATTTTGTGATGTATGTTAAAATGTTATTTTGCCAAATCAAAGATTTTTTCTAGAGTCTTCCACCATAATTTTGTGGCTCAAAAATATCGGTTCAGGCAACGTTTTGGCACCGGTACCATTTTAAAAGTATCGATTTAGCACCGGTATTGAAATAACCCCAAACGATACCCAACCCTAGTTATAAGCCAATTTTGTCTTTTTTTTTTTTTTTGAGGATATTTGTAAATGTGGATCATTTCGAAAATGTTGCCTTGTACACTGTAAAAAATGCTGGGTTTCACTTCAATCAATTTGTCTCAGAAAAACATGAAGGAATTAAGTTAACATTATTATTATTATTTTTTAAATTTAAGTGGATTAAGCATAAAATAATTAAGTTGTTCCAAAAAAACTGATCAATTGTGTTGTTTCAGCTTCTTGTATATAAAGTAGTTTAAACAAACAGCAAATGTCTGTTTTTTGAGTGTAAACGTTTAACTTTTTCAAAATGCAAGGACAAAACTTTTTCGTTTTTGGCTACATAGTTGTGTGTGTATTTAAAGGGGTAGTTCACCACAAAATTTGAATTTGCACACTATTAACTTGCCCTGGTTCCTTTTCTTTATTCTGTTAAACATTAAAGAAAATGTTCCGACGAAAGCTGAAAACCTGTAACCATTGACTTCTGTAGTTGGAAAAAAATACAAATACAATGGAAGTCAATGGTTACAGGTGTCCATCATTTTTCAAAATATCTGATTTTGTGTTTAACAGACGAAAGAAGTTCATAAAGGTTTGAAACAAGTAAAGGGTGAGTAAATGATGAGAGATATTTCATTTTTAGGAGAACTAAAATATTTAGAAAAATATTTGAAATCTGTAACCATTGACTTACAGTATTTGTTATTCCTGCAATGGAAGTCAATGGTTACAGGTTTCTAACATTTTCCAAAATACATTATCTTGTGTTCAACAGAAAAAAAATAAGCTCATAAAGGCTTGGACCACCTGAGAGTGAGTAAATAATGAGTAAATTAATTTTTTAGGGTCAACTATCCCTTAAATTTCATTTAGCCTGTAGGTCTAGGATGTTTTTTCTTGTTTGGTTTGTTTTTTCACTCTCAAACTGCTGGTAGCCATTGACTTGCATTATATGAATGATTAAGGACTACAGTTTCAGCGAAGTCCTCTTTAATGCTCGACTAAAAATCCTCCTGGATGGCCTGAGTGTGAGTAAAACTAACAGCATTTTTTTTTTCTTTCGGTGAACAGTTCCTTTATTAAAACAAACAGTGTGATGTCAAGAAGTCAAGGAGATGAAGAGCGAGATTACCTCCCATTTCTCTCATTGTGGACTGTTTTCATCCTCCACCGACTCCCTCCTTTCATGCCATTTTCCCCTCGTGTCTCCTTCTCTCTTACAGTCTGTAAATCTCAGTCCTCCAGCAGCTGTTGTGAAGGAAGACACACTCATTAATCCACTTCATCTCTGCCAGAAGGAGCTGCAGTAAATTCGGCCTCACACACACACATGCACACACATACACACACAGCAGAGCCCCACACTGAGCCTTAGACAGTAGAAACGTTAAAAATGAACAAATCATAGACTCTCTGCACTCCCATGACTGCTCACATTTCTCACATTCTGACTGTCAGATGTGTGGGCCAAAATGTCTTTTGTAACAATTTTGCTGTTGTCTTGACAAAAACTGGCTTTCAAAACTGCAGAAATATATGTGGTTCATTTTGAGCCCTACAAAATCTCTAAATATATAACTTTAAGGTTTCAATACGGACCCTTTTGAGTACTAATATATAACTTTAAAGTACAATAAAGACATTTGGATCTGTGTTGGATCTGTTCACAGGCCTACAGTCGATGGTAAAAAGGGAGTAGAGGAAGGGGCTCAGCACGCAGCCCTGTGGTACACCAGTGTTGAGTGTGACGGTGGTGGAGCAGATGTGGCCTGATCTAACATTCTGAGGTCTGTTAGTCAGAAAGTCCATAACCCAGTTGCAGAGAGACGTGTCGATATCCAGGTCTCTGAGTTTGATCAGTAACTTAGAGGGTATGACAGTGTTGAATGCTGAGCTGAAGTCAACAAACAGCATTCGTGCATAAGTGTTTTTATTGTCCAGGTGTGTGAGGACAGAGTGCAGTGCTATGGAGACGGCATCTTCTGTGCTCCTGTTGCCACGGTAGGCAAACTGATGTGGGTCCAGTGTGGATGGCAGAGAGTCTTTCAGATGTGCCAGGACCAACCGCTCGAAGCACTTCATGATGATGGGTGTGAGTGCTACAGGGCGGTAGTCATTTAGGCATGATGGGCTGGAGTGTTTGGGCACTGGCACAATAGAGGTGGTTTTAAAGCATGTTGGGACAGCTGCTAGGTTGAGCGACAGGTTGAAAATGTCCATGAATACCCCAGCGAGCTGTTCTGCACTTGCTTTGAGGATGAGCCCAGGAATACTGTCTGGTCCAGCAGCCTTACGCACATTGATCCGACTCAGTGCGGTGTAGACTTCTGAGGAGGTGAGTGTGATAGGTGATGGGTCGGTTGAGGAAGTGTTCCTGGTGTAGGGTTCTGTATTGTCTCTTTCAAAGCGGGCATAAAAGTTATTTAGCTCGTTCAGGAAGGAGACATTTGTGACTGTGGGGGTGGACTGGCTGGGTTTGTAGTTGCTGATGGTCTGGATGCCCTGCCACATGCACCGAGGATCAGAGTTGGAAAAGTGCTCCTCTAGCTTTAGCTTATAACAGTGCTTGGCCTTTTTGATGCCCCTTATCAGATTAGCCCTGGAAGTGTTGTAGGCCTGTGCATCCCCTAATTGCATGCCTTCAGCAGGAGGCGCACCTCCTTGTTCATCCATGGCTTCTGATTTGGGTATGTAGTGATCTGTTTCTGGGTTGTAACACTGTCTATGGTGGTGTTGATGTATTCCAGAACAGAGGAAGTGTAACTGTCAATGTCTGTGTGAGAGCCACAGGTGGCCTAGGAAGCAAACATACTCCAGTCTGTGTGTTGAAACCTGTTCTGGAGTGTGGAGTCTACCCCCGCTGGCCACACTTTGATGTTCCTCACTGATGGCTTTACACTGTTGCTGAGGGGTGAGTATTTGGGGGTGAGGAACAAAGAAAGGTACTAATATAAAACTAAGGTACCAATACGAACTTTTTAGGCATTAATATATAAATTTAAGGTACCAATATAAAGCCTATAAACACCAATATAAACCTTTAAGGTACAAAAACAGACCCTTGAAGCACCAACATATAACTTTAAGGTACCAATATAAACTCTTTAGGTACTCACATAAAAAAATAAAATAAAATAAAAAATATATGTATATATATATATACCCAAAATAAAAATTTTAAATACCAATACAGACCCTTTGGGTACTACTGTATAACTTTAAGGTACAAAAACTGACTCTTTAAGCACCAGCATATAACTTTTAAGGTACCAATATGAACTCTTTATAGGTACTAATATATAACTTTAAGGTAACATTATATAACTTTAAGGTAAAATATAAACCCTGTAAGCACCCATATACAACTTTAAGGTACCAATACAGACCCTTTAGGTACTAATATAAAACTATACGGTGACAATATGAACTCTTTAGGAACTGAAATATAACTAAGGTAGAATATGGAACCTCATGTACCCTTTAAGTACAAAAAGTGTACTTTTTAAAAGGGTTCTCTTCCAGTGATTGCTTTTTCAAAAAGCACACTTTTGTAATTAAATGTTCCTAAAGGGTCCATATTAGCAGCTTAAAGTACCCACCGGGTCCATAAAAGGTCCAGTACAAAGTTTTTACTTAAACCATTTTTGTAACATTACAAATATCTTTAATGTCAATTTTTATTAATGCAATAGCATGTAGACATTTGTAATGGTACAAAAGGCTTTTATTTTTCTATTAGGTACTTTGTATTCATCAAAATAATAATGAATAAATGCATAATTTTTTACAAAAATAAGAATGATTTGATATGAATTATATGTACCCCTGCCAGTTCGACACCACCCAACCCGCCACGAGCTGGGATCGAACCGGAAACCTTCCGCATGGGAGACGGTTGCTCTAGCAAGGAGGCTAAAGACCATGGCCTCTAGTGTCTGCCGCTACAGCACTTTTAGAGGTCAGAGGAGTGAGGTTTTCCTGCACAGCACTTACTAGCTTGCCCCGTGTTAAAGCAACCAACTCTCATGCGGAAAGTCGCCGGATCGATACCAGCTTGTAGCGGGTTGGGTGGCGTAGGACTGGCGGGGTTACATATATGATGATATAGAATGATTTCTGAAGAATCACATGACACTAAAATGGGAGTAATGGAGCTGAAAATTCAGCATTTTATCACTGAAATAAATTACATTTGAAGACATAATTATACAGAACATTTTGAATTAGAATATTATTTCACAATTATACTGATTTTATTTTTATTTGTGAAACAAAAATAAACCTTTAATACAAAAACACATCCCATTTTATTTTAAATAATGAATTAATATGATGAATTTTACTATGAATTTGTGCTGTCAATTTCAAAATATGTACTTATGCAATGTAGAATAGATCTTTTTATTAATGATACTCTTTCTTAGTCATTCATCTTCATATTTTTCAGCCGTTTAGCACAGCTGTTTTTCATTTTACACCTCATTTGTTCTTCGTTTCATGTTACCTTCATCTGCTGATTTGTTCTCTATATCTCCCTATTTCAGTTTAGTTTGCTTGAGTGGCATAATAATAGATTATACATGATAAATTATTGTCATTATTAATAATAATAACAACAACAATAATAATAAACAAATAAAAATAATAAATAAATAAATCTGAAGTCTGGAAAAAACAAATGCTTCACAAGACAGACTATGCAGTAGATACAAACTAATTTTAAAGGCAAATTTTCAGTTTTGGGTATACAATTCTACTAGGATGACATGGCTTAGCATCTCAGGACACAAGTGTGTTGGTTTGAGTTCAGTCTCTCTTGGCTCTTTTTGCCCATCCTTTATCTGCTAAATCTGAAACTCATCAAGGTTATCCACAGTTTGTCCTTTCATCGCAAACCAGCAGTCTGTCATGCTGTAATGTTGTTTCAGAGCCACATAGCGGTGTACTTAGCTTTAGTGTTTGGGTTTCCCAAGAGGTTATATAAATATAATTTATTTCTGTCAATTCAAATCTGGTTTAATGCAATTCTAGTTTATAAAGTCAGCCTGTAGCGCTGATACCTGTTAGTGGACAAAACGTGATTCTTTACTAACAAAAAGCTACATCTGTAGTATGTGTTTATTAAGTTTTACAAGGTTTTACAATAAATCAAATCCCAATACCCCAGACATGTTTAGGGAAATAAAAATTAATCAATAATCATTCAAAAAAAGCAACATTTTTAATACAAAGGGTAAAGTGTGTGTAAAATTTTTAAATCCTTGTTATTAGCAACGCCAGTGGCCATTCAGTAAACTGCATGCAGCAACTTATGAATGTACAGTAATATAGTATTATCACGATACTGGAATTCGATACCAATCAGTACTGAAGTTTTAAAAACCTCCATTTCCCGCTAACACTTTCTTAAACAGTGCTGATTTGCCATTGTGTTTACATGCTCAACATAAATGACCGTGATTGGCCATGAACGTCATCAGTTCACTGAACTCACCACTGTTTACTGAGTGTAAACACAGATACAGTGACACTGGAGCGTTTTAAAGCCGCAAAGATTAGCTGGTCTTTTTATATGCTGACATACGAGCAATCTGCTGATGAATCGACTGATCTTTACGGCTTTAAAACGATTTAAAACTCTGCAGTTTTAAAAAGTGAGTTTGAAACAATTTATAATATGTCAAACAACAGACAATGTACTGGCTATTCAAGAGGTCACAATAAGCTAATGACTGATTATAAAGCTTGTTTGGCATGCTGTCCCGGGAGAGAGCCCTGAGCTCATAAGATTCTCGAGCTCCGGGCTCCCTCCTGTTTGCAAGGCGAGAGGGGAGTTTGAGCTGAGGTAGATCTGGAGAACTCTCCTGCTGTAGTAGCTAATGAACAGAAAGTGATTGCTCTTAAGAGACAACTACTTACTAGGAGCATGTCTATGGTGTTGATTTGGATCAGTCAATTAACTTAAGTTTCATGTTTATGGACGGTGAGAGGAAACTGGGGAACCCGGGGGAAACCCAGTTGAGCACGGGGAGAACGTGTAAACTCCACACAGAAACATCAGCTGCATGGCTTGGTAAGGACTAGAACCAGTGACGTTCTTGCTGTGAGGCAACAGTGCTAACCACTGGGCCACCGTTCCACCCACCTAGGAAAGGAGGAGGAGTAGGGGTGGAAAGGGGGATTCCTCAAAATGAAGATGGCTGTTATATGGAACTTAGGGTATTTATAGTGGCTTAGGAATCGTCTGATTGGTGAATCATAAACTGGATAATGCAGGTCCAGCAGTGAGCAATCATAAGCATGTGATCCTCTCGAAATAAGTTTATAAATAAACTTCACTTATAAACTCACTGCATTAGAGGTCTGGTTATTAATATTGGATTAATAGTTCATATGAAGCAGGGGTGCCAAAACTTTTTCTTATGAAGGACCAAAAACCAAACTTGGTTGAGGGTGGGGGGCTAAAGCTAAACATACTAAACTGTATTACATTGAAGTTGCCATGGTAACTTCCTAATTTAATAATATTTAAAATATATAGAAAAAATAATCATATTAACAATTATACACTCACCGGCCACTTTATCAGGTACACCTTACTAGTAATGGGTTGGACCCCCTTTTGCCTTCAGAACTGCCTTAATCCTTTACGGCATAGATTCAACAAGGTACTGGAAATATTGCTCAGAGATTTGGGCCCATACTGACAGGATAGCATCACACAGTTGCTGCAGATTTGTCGGCTGCACATCCATGATCCCGTTCCACCACATCCCAAAGGTGCTCTTTTGGATTGAGCTCTGATGACTGTAGTGACAGTGTTTGCATACAGTGAACTCATTGTCATGTTCAAGAAACATGGCTCACCATCCTACTGGAAGTAGCATCAGAAGATGGGTATACTGTGGTCATAAAGGGACGGACAACGTTTTTCCAATCTTCTATTGTCCAATTTTGGTGTGCCTGTGTGAATTGTAGCCTTAGTTTCCTGTTAGCTGACAGGAGTGGCACCGGTGTGGTCTTCTGCTGCTGTAGCCCATCTGTTTCAAGGTTGGATGTGTTGTGTGTTCAGAGATGCTCTTCTGCAGACCTCGGTTGTAACGAGTGGTTATTTGAGTTACTGTTGCCTTTCTATCAGCTGGAACCAGTCTGGCCATTCTCCTCTGACCTCTGGCATCAACAAGGCATTTGCGCCCAGAACTGCCGCTCACTGGATATTTTCTCTTTTTCAGACCATTCTGTGTAAACCCTAGAGATGGTTGTGTGTGAAAATCCCAGTAAATCAGCAGTTTCTGAAATACTCAGACCAGCCCGTCTGGCACCAACAACCATGCCATGTTCAAAGTCACTTAAATCACCTTTCTTCCCCATACTGATGCTTGATTTGAACTGCTACAGATTGTCTTGACCATGTCTACATGCTTAAATGAGCTGCTGCCATGTGATTGGCTCATTAGAAATGTGCATTAACAAGCAGTTAGACAGACCTAATAAAGCGGTCAGTGAGTGTATAAATGTCAACATCTAAAAAAAAAATGTTTTAGGATTTCATAACCCTTTAAAAAAATCTGATTATTTCACATTTTAATTTCAGTCTGACAATCTCTGTTTGAGGCATTTGCCCCAACTTTCCTCATCATTTGTCCAACTCTTCTCTGATTGATTGGCGGACCAAATCAAAGGTTATGGGCCAATTTTGGCCCATGGGTCCTAGTTTGGGCATCTCTGATATAAAGAATAACAAAAATGTAGATTTCATTGTAAATGATCATTTGTAGTGATGGTGGCGCACTACAAGCAGGTCGCTGGTTCGAGTCCCAGCTGGGTCAGTTGGAAAGTTCTGTGTGGAGTTTGCATGTTCTCCCCGTGTTGGTGTGGGTTTCCTCTGGGTGCTACGGTTTCCCCCACAGTCCAAAGACGTGCTATAGGTGAATTGAAGTTGGTGGTTCATGCCGCTGTTGTGAGCACGGATAAATAAAGGGACTAAGCCGAAGGAAATGAATGATTAAATGAATGTAAAGTTTGATTTCACACAGATTTTAAATTCAATATATATATATATATATATATATATATATATATATATATATATATATATATATATATATATATATATATATATTGGACTAGTTTATAATTCTCTCGTCAAGGGCCAAAAGTTACACAATGCTGACAGATGTTTCAACAGTCAGCATCATCACCATGACAACTTGTGCACACTGTAAAAGTGGTTTTAATGACCCAGTTATAGGCTGGACGGTAACATAAACTGGTGTTGAGCTGTTGATACTCCAGAGATATATATCCTCTTCATTTTAGTGTTGCACAAAACTCAATCGAGAGGGGATTCAAAAAGAATCAGCTGCTCCATTTATTTTCACACGTATCCATCCCTGCATCAGCCAATGTCATTATATTCTTTAGCTGAAAGAATATTTATTGCAGCCCATTAAGCAGCGGATATATCTAAAAAATGTCAAACATTATTGATGCATTACATCTGTGAAGTAGCAATCGTACTAATCCAAGCTAAAGGTTTTGTTTAAAGTCTACATATAAAGTTTGTGGGAAAATATAACATGCTAAAGTAAGTATTCATTCATTCATTTTCTTTTCGGCTTAGTCTCTTTATTAATCAGGGGTCACCACAGGGGAATGAACCGCCAACTTATCCAGCATATGTTTTACGAAGCGGATGCCCTGCGTAATTTCAGCCGAAATGAGTTTCCTTCGAAGGGTGGCAGGGCGCACTTTTATGAATAGAGTGAGAAACTCTGACACACGGGAGGAGCTCGGAGTAGAGCCGCTGCTCCTCCACATTGAGAGAAGTCAGCTGAGGTGGCTTGGGCATCTGTTTCGGATGCCTCCTGGACGCCTACCTAGGGAGGTGTTCCAGGCATGTCCCACCGGGAGGATGACTTGGGGAAGACCCAGGACACGCTGGAGGGACTATGTCTCTCGGCTGGCCTGGGAACGCCTCTGGATCCCCCTGGGGGAGCTGGAGAAAGTGTCTGGGGAGAGGGAAGTCTGGAGTTCTCTCTTAAAACTGCTGCCCCCGCGACCCAGCCCTGGAAAAGCGGTTGAAAATGAATGAATAAATGAATGTATTTTAAAATTTATTTTATTGTATTTCTTTATTTGCTGTTTTATGCCTTTGTTGTTACTGTACCTTTTTGTTGTTTTGTTGTTAGCAACCTTTTTAAAGGGCACCTATTTTACTCCTTTTTCAAGATTTAAGAGAAGTCTTTTGTGTCTCCAGAATGTGAAAGTTTCAGCTCAAAACACCCATCAGATTATTTATTAGACCTTTCAGAATAATGGATTCCCTGCTTTAAACGCAATGTAGCTGTTTTTGTTGCATGTGCCTTTAATGCTAGTTCTCTCAGCCCACCATTCCCTTGTGCCTGTCAGAGTGTGCCTCAATCTCCACCTCGCCTGCGTCAGATAAACAGCACAGTCACAGACATGAAGGAAACAGATTTTGCGTAACGGTTGTGAGAAATACTACAGCAAGAACTTTCCCAATGATTATTTAATGTATTTGTTGCAGAGTTAATTCAAGCCTTTCGATGAGTTGCTACACAATGTTGTTAAAAAGTTAGCGCACACACAGCGCACGTGATTAACTTTGCACTGTTTTTGCATGGCAAATGTGACAGGATACAGGTTAATCTCCACTGCTGTATGGATATCTGTTGTGTTAATGTACAAAATAAACCTGATTTAACGTCCACAAACCAGAATTGAAGCGTATGCTTTTATAATAGTTCTTACACACGCCTCTGCTGATGAAGTAAAGACAGTAAAATCGCTGTAATTCACATTTTAAACATGTTTTAAACTCGTGAAACTCATTCTAGATCAAATTTGATGATGACTGATGATCACAGAGAGCTGAACAGATCTTTTAATCCCGGTTGCTTTGCGCACGTCCTGCCTTGTTGATATGATTATACACGTTACTACAGAGACATATTAATATGCGGCTGTCAATCAATTCGGTGGGCGGGGAAACCAGACTCCTACGTCAAGTTGCGGTCGGCCTCAAAATGGGAGGGATTTGGATCCTATTTTATCGTTAGGAAATTCCAAAAAAGAGACTGATTGTGTTTATATCAGTCCAATATGACTGTAGACACACTATACCTACTGTACACACGGTTCTGTCTAAACAGCTTACATAAGAAGATTTTCACCATTGTGCAATATGAATAAAGTTGCCATTACAGTGACATTTTAACATTGAAATAAATGTTTTGAGCTTTCGGCCACTTCCAGAGGGAGCAGCATATGCATTTCATTAAATTGCTGTATTAATGTAAAGCATTTGAATGTCTCTCTGTCTGCTCCCCAAACACATGAAAGCACCCCAAAACATTCATGCTTCATTATAATGTACTCAAAAAACCCACACAAATTGTGATGGAAATTGTAGTTGTCATCCACATCTATTTCATTAACTCATGTTCCCATTCAGTGCAAGCTGTCTCTTTTGGGACTTGACCAAGAAGCTGTAAAATATAACACGGTCAAGTGGTGCAACTGCTAGCGTATCAAGATTTGGACTGATAAATGAGAGTCTGTAGGAGGTGATTTGTTAAATCTCATCTTTGTTTACTTGCAGGGCACTTAGGAGCCAATTCGCTATACAGTTGGATGACTTTACATGCTGTATTTCAGGACATAATCTGTGTCGTATTGAGTTAACTACACACTAAAACAAAGCAGACTGAATCTGCAATAAATATCCTGTGAGATGCTTTGCATTAAACTGAAGTTCTCATTGAGAGAGTGGAACTGACAGAAGAGGGAAAACAGAGGGAATGAGAAAGATGACAAAAATTTGACAAACTCTCAAGACGCCAGAGGTGAAGACTGGAAGATTTTCATGAGGGTCGGTCGTACACTGTTAAAAGAAATCCATAAATTAAAAGTTTTCCGTATTTTGTGATTGATGCTTTTATTTTGAAATTGTCCATATTATTGTATGCGTTTGAATTGCATTGTGCGACCCTGATCTTTCTTCTATTAACATTCAAAGTAACTTTTATTAATATTTTAATAGTTCAAATTGATTAAACTAGTAGTAAACTAGCTTGTTAAAATTTGTTAAACTGAGTCGAATTTTCAACATAGAAAAAGAGCAGAGATCAAGGTCCCAAAATGCAATTCACAACCGCAAATAAATCACAAAATACCAAAACTATTAATTAATATATAGAAACATGTATAGAGGTACGTTTTCAGAATGAGCCTATGTTGTTTTTTTACAGGGTAATATGTATGGGGCTTTAGAGTTTTTGTCTTTTTTCTACTGTATATCTAAATATCTAAAAATTCTTAACACAATTATTTTTTGTACTTTCTAATGAAAATATAAAGTAAACAGGTAAAACATACATTTTATTTTCAGAAATAGTAAGTCCAAATTATTTTATTGCAATGATTAAAAGAATAAACAAATATTTAATAAATATAATAATTTTATATTTAAATAAACTTTATATAAAATGTTAGATTTTTATATTTCATCTAAGAAAATTGTATATATATATATATATATATATATTTATATATATATATATATATATATATATATATATATATATATATATATATATATATATATTCTTCTATACAGCTTAAAGTTACATTTAAAGGCTTAACTAGGTTAATTAGGTTAACTAGGCAGGTTAGGGTAATTAGGCAAGTTATTGTATAATGTTGGTTTGTTCTGTAGAAAAAAAAAATATATAGCTTAAAGGGCCTAATAATTTTGACCTTGAAATGGTTCATAAAAAAATGTAAAACTGCTTTTATTCTAGCCAAAATAGAACAAATAAGACTTTCTCCAGAAGAAAAAATATTATCAGACATACTGTGAAAATGTCCTTGCTCTGTTAAACATTATTTGGGAAATATTTAAAAAAGGAAGAAAAAAAATCAAGGGGGGCTAATAATTCTGACAGTAAACCAACGGTCTTCCCAAAATGTAGAGGTGAAAATGGGAGGATGTGTATTTCTTGTTTGTAATTTCATCACTATAAAATATTACTGCAGTCTAAACCACGGCTGCTCTTTCCAAACATGCTGAATCTGCCAATGTAATTACAATCATTCTGAAAAACTGTGCAGAGGCGAGTCTGGCAGGAAATAGGAGAGGAGAAGATGCAAAGCTGCAGTATTCATTGGCTAAAAAAAGTTAGGGAATCAACATTAAGTATTTCTGTTATGATCACCAGCGAACTAGCAGTTGTAGATCGTTGGAGAACTACAATTCTGCCACTGATATGAACTACAGATCCCATCATCAACCACACACACACCAGTTCCAGTTCTCTCACTGATTGCACACAAACAGCTGGACGAAGTTCATCATAGATTGAATACATGGGCTATATATACTGTTCTCCTTCTCTCACACACTGGTGAGTCTTGCTAGTGTAGTCTTGCCATGTTTCTTGACTCTTGTTTTGTTCTTTGTTTATCCTGTTTGCCGCCTGCACCAACCTCCTTGCCTGTGACTACGACTATGCTTTTGGATTACCCTCACGATACCGTTTGTTCTTGTGGTGAGCAGAGTGAGGCTTCATGAAACACTGAAACAGCTGAAGCAAATATGTCGAAGCTTCGAAACCCATCTCTACAGTGACACCTAGTGGTCGTTTTTTTAAATTTATTGCTCTAGTAGAGCTTCAGCAAAGAGACAGTTACGCAAATTGAGGTATTAAACCCCACGTTGTAGAGTTGATGTTTCAAGTGATTTAGTGAAGCGGTGAGAGTTCCTGACTTGCATGGCGAGATAAATTGGTTCAAATCCAGGGTGATCCAGCTGTTAAATTACCTGTTCATCTAGCGTGTTTTGTTTTAACATTGGTCTGACATCCGAATGAACACTTTGTGAATAAATATGTCTTGTTTTGGTCATAAAAAATTAACAATATTAAAATACATCAAGTCACAATTTCTGAATATTCGATAAGTCTGAATTCGAATTCAGGATTCAAACTTACACGGTCGACTAGGCCAGTGGTTCCCAAACTGGGGGTCGCGACCCCTGCGGGGGTCGCAGAATAATTTCAAGGGGTCGCGAGAGTTATTTAAAAATTGTGTAATTTTCAGTGATTATAATAAATATTTTTCAGTATTAAAAATGAAAGCTAATATTTTCAGATTTTTAAAAAGATATCACTGATAAATTCATAAAGTATTTAGGACACATTCGGGCAGAATGCATCTTTGTACTTGGAACGCAGCGCTCAGGAACAGTTTAAAACTGTTGTCATGTCAACTTGCCGCAGTAAACAACGCCTTCAACGCTTGCCCCGCCTTCGCGCTCTTCTTATTGGCCCACTGCTCTAAGAACTGAACACGAATGATTGGTTAAAATCAGCTGTCAATCACTCAGTCAACGCCTCCTGTCTTCAGATGACAGGAGCTACAACCGCGAAAATGTAAAGCGCTGAAGACGAGAGAATGAAAACAACACTGACAAATTTTGTCTTAGAAACACCTAAAGCTACAAATATTGGCACATCTGATTACTGATCATGTGGTAAATGTTAATCCACCAGCTATACTTATTGAAGAGCGGATAAAAGACCTCCATTGGCTTCAAGTCTGCTATGAAAATAACTATCATTCACTGTAAAGTCTGTGGAATATCTTTTGGGATATCCGTCCGTGATATCTTTTGGTCACTCAATTATGTTATAAAAATGTCTTTTCTTGTGATAACGGGATTTCATTGAGACATATTTTCCTCACGCATGCATATTTATTTTTTTGCTTGTTAGTTTTGATTAGTGTTGATTTTCAAATGCAATAAACCTGTTTATAAAACTTGTAGTAACAGTGCGATAATTGGTGGGAGCCACTAAATTTTGGCTGGTGCGCCTACATTTTTAAAGTTAGAAGCACCAGTGTTACCAAGCAAAAATGTTAATTTCGAGCCCTGTAATCTATAGTAAATATAGTTAAAATATTGTGAACAGCTTAAAAAAAGCTATTTTTATTGTTTGTATATGCTTTGGTAGTGGGGGGTCGCGAGTTCTTGACGATCTTACAATGGGGGTCGCGGGTTTAAAAGTTTGAGAACCACTGCACTAGGCTACATAAAATAGATTTTTTTTTCCGACCCAGTCAGTCAAACACAGATTCGCCAGGTCTCGAAACTTGAAACGCTACTAAAATGACAGATGCTTTGAATCACTTTGAATCACTTTGACCTGGGTGTTTCGAATCACTTCAGTCACGTGACCCGGATGTTTCAAATCACTTTGGTTACTTGACCTGGTTGTTTCAGATCATGGTTTGGTGCTGTGTTTCGAAACACTTGTGCTTCGAGATCTCGACACTGTGTCGAGACATCAGTTTCGTGTCAGCCATCGCTAGCCTATAGTCTAGTCTAGTTTTGCTTCCTGACCCTTGTTTTGTTCTTTGTTTATGCTGTTTGCCGCCTGCATTGACATCTTTGCCTGTGACTATGACTACGCTTTTCGATTACCCTCTAGATACTGTTAGCTCCTATTTGACCATTGCCTGCCTGAATAACTGTGCATGAACAGAATCATTCATTTTCAATGGGAGCCAGTGGTGATAAGCAGGATGGCACATTTTCGCTGGTGAGAGCATCGAGGAGAGTTGAAATAAAGTCAAGTTTATGGTAATGAGCTATGACACTGTTCGGCGGCAAGCAATTGGAATGAAGAAGTCCACCGCTTGAGAGGATTGCAGAGAACACAGTTCTGGGAACTTTGGTTTCGACCACAGTTGTTCCCAAGGGTTTTATTATTGTAGTCAGCAGATTTCCAGTTATTTACAACGTTTTCCAACAAGGACAAAAAAAAAAAAGTTATTGACGAATTACTGATGTGCATTAATGTTATATATGTTTTTTTTTTTTGTGTGAATCTCATGCTAACTATAACGACAGTACAAAACAGTATTGCTGCTTCAGAATATTTCAGACATACGGACACCTATTGGATAAGTGGAGCAAAGCCACACCACACACAACAACTTGATCTTCCATAGTTAAATTGATTTAATAATCCACATTTTTTTCAGGAATGTAAGTGATTTTCTGACATGCTGGAAAGAGTCCTTAAAATACGAAATCTGCCAGAGCTATGAAGACAGATATCGTTGTACACAGGGTGGCCAGAGCGAACTTTCACACTCTCGCCACCTTCGGTGTAAACACACAGTAAGCTGTAAATAAACTATGTTTAGACCCTTACCTCTGTTGTACCCCGACCCGTATGTTAGAATTTCAATTAAATGAAATCTTTCAGTGGATAAAACGCAAGCCGCCTCCTTCGGTTTATCGTCCAATCATCACAGAGATATAAATTATGCTAAAAAATTATTTGAACTGCTGTCGTCTTTAATGTAAGAATAAATCTTAATTATGACTACTAAAGTTTTTTTCTTACCCAGCTACACAAATATAAAAATACTGGGTTGTTTTTGACTGAAATGAAATTAAATTATAAACAAAGTTTTATTTTAATATGCACAATTTACAAAACTGTTATTAACGGCTAACAATTACTGTTTTCTTTCCTAAAGGATGATTTCTACTACTGCGTCAAGTGCACGCGTATGGCCCGGTGCAGTCTTTGCGTAGTTGCATACTCCTCGCCGTGGCTGTCGCTGACACTGACGCGCACCTCTTAAAAATGTAACTACATGTCACAACGATGCATGTTTACAAGCGTCGAGTTTTGTGAAGGAGCTCCAGATGGAAATCTTTGTTTTGTGTTTACCTTAGGATTAAAGTTGTTGCACATCCGCCGGTTCCCGCCTCAGAATGAGCGAGTTTTAGCTACTTGTACATTAAGGTAGCATTCAGAAAATACAAAACACCAGCAAAGAAACACGACACAGAGGAACATAAAAACCTCACAGCCAGCTAGCGTTTCAGAAGTGTTATTGCAGAGCAACACAAACAGCACGCAGAAGTGTAAATGCACAGCTATGCGCAAGGCATGCGTCGTGGGTCACGCCGATCACTCGACGCAGAAATATAAACCAGCCTTAAGAATTGGATAGTTTCATAATTCAACAAAGTAATTTTTTCGGCATTTCTAGTTTTAATTCATTTGACTACTGTACATTGTTTTTATACAAATCTTTATACCCACTAGAGTTGTCATGACACTGGAATTCGATACCAATCGGTACTGCAATTTTAAAAATGTCCATTTCCCGCTGACATTTGAGCGCTGTTAAGCGTGTTCTTAATCGTTTTAAAGCTGTGAAGATTTATAAAGTTTATAAGTTTTATAGGTTTATAAGATTTATAAGTTTATAAACTGACATACGAGCGATCCGCTGATTAATCGACTGATCTTCACAGCTTTAAAATGCTCCAGTGTCCCTGTCTCTGTGGTTACACTCAGTAAACAGCGGTGAGTTCGGTTAACTGATGACCTTCATTTCTGTTGAGCACAATGGTAAATCAGAGCTGTTTAAGAACACACTCAACAGCGCTCAAATGTTCGCGGGAAATTCAAAATTAAAAAATGTTTATACCGATTGATATCTAATTACAGTATTGTGAAAACACTAATACACACATGAGGAAAATCTATTAAATTAGACAATCTGAATCAAATATTAGCAAAATTATCATATTTGTTACACCACCATCAGAACATGTAAGCTATGAAGAAGTGTTTTTACAACAAAATACAGGCGGTATAAAACTGTTAATAATCAAATGATCCTTGAATGTTTACAAAAATAGAGCTTTGGTAAAAATAGAGCACATATCTTTCATATATTCAGACCGACAGTTTCAGACCCCTGTCTTAAACAAAGCCTCAGGAAAAAGTAGCGAAGTGATTGGTCTCTGAAACGAGTGTGAACTATAAAGATCTCTCAGTGTCGTTGGTCATCCCCCAAGCCTTATTCAGATCGGTCTGCGGGATGAAGTAGACAAGAACATCAGAACCAGATGTTAGAGATCCAGCTGGCTCAGACTCGGCCCGCATTAGGAACCACACTCTGAGTCACCAGCTGCTATTGGCCGTCAACCAGCCTGAGCCTGAAGAACCAACGAGCCAAACAGGACACTTCAAATGACTTAGTTATAAATATAATAGTAAAGGATAAAGGCCTTTGTCAGCCGGCGCCTGGAGCTCATGTAAACAGCCTTATGTTTGTCAAGCTTAGGCAGATCAGAGATGCAATAATGCACAGTTGAAGACAAAATTATTCACCCTCCTATGAATTTTTTCAAATGATGTTTAACAGAGCAAGGAATTTTTACAGTATTTCCTATAATATTTTTTCTTCTGGAGAAAGTCTTATTTGTTTTATTTCGGCTAAAATAAAAGTAGTTTTAATTTTTTAACAACCATTTTAAGGTCAAAATTATTAGCCCCATTATGCAATATTTGTTTTCGATTGTCTACTAATCTAATTAATTACTCTAATTTGCCTAATTAACCAAATTAACCCAGTTAAGCCTTTAAATGTCATTTTAAGCTGTATAGAAGTGTCTTGAAAAATATCTAGTCAAATATTATGTGCTGTCCTCATGGTAACGATTAAAAGAAATCAGTTATTAGAAATTAATTCTGTTTAGAAATGTGTTGAGAAAAATCTTCTTTCCGTTAAGCAGAAATTGGAGAAATTCACTATTTTACCAGTTTATTTTCATAATATAACTTCACAATTCATCAGTTCGTCAAAACTGTGTCAAGGTGTGAACATTTAGTCTTTAAAATACTACACTACCTGACAAAATTCTTGTCTTCGATCCCAGTTTCAAGAACAACAAATATTAACTTGACTTCTAGTTGATCATTTGGAGAAATAGCAGAAGGTGGATTTTTCTGATGAATCATCTGTTGAACTGCATCCCAATCATCCCAAATACTGCAGAAGACCTAGTGGAACCCGCATGGACCCAAGTTTCTTACAGAAATCAGTCAAGTTTGGTGAAGGAAAAATCATGGTTTGGGGTTAAATTCAGTATGGAGACGTGCAAGAGATCTGCAGAGTGGATGGCAAATTCAACAGCCTGAGGTATCAAGACATTTGTGCTGCCCATTACATTACAAAGCACAGGAGAGGGCAAATTCTTCACCAGGATAGCGCTCCTTCTCATACCTCAGTCTCCACATCAAAGTTCCTGAAAGCAAAGAAGGTCAATGTGCTCCAGGATTGGCCAGCCCAGTCACCAGACATGAACATTATTGAGCATGTCTGGGCTAAGATGGAGGAGGAGGCAGTGAAGATGAATCCAAAGACTCTTGATGAACTCTGGGAGTCCTGCAAGAACGCTTTCTTTGCAAATCCAGATGACTTTTTTTTAATAAGTGATTTGAGTCAATGCAGAGATGTCTGGATGCAGTCCTCCAAGCTCATGAGAGTCAGACACAATATTCATTCTGTTTCCACTGCAGCATGACTTTATATTATATACTGGACATTATTTCTGTTAAGTGAACCGACTTTTGTCTAAGCAAAGTCAGACCTTACTGTGCTAATTAAATTAATAAAAATCAAGGCCTGATTATATTTTATTTTGGTCAAATAAGTGTAATCTAGAGGTCTTTGCCTTTCACATAAGCCACTTCTGATCCCAAATGATCAACTAGAAGTTAAGTTAGTATTTGTTGTTCCTAAAACTTGGATAGGCGACAACACTTTTGTCAGGTAGTATATGAGCGAATAAAAATTGTTCATTATTAAAAGCTCATTTAGTAAAGATACAGCTAAACAGATGTGTTTTCAGTCTTGATTTGAATGTGCCTAATGTTGGAGCACATCTGATCATTTTTGGAAGCTGATTCCAGCAGCGAGAGGCACAGTAGCTGAAACCACATTCACCCTGACTGAACTAGTGGAATTTCTAATTTACTTGATCCTAAAGATCTGAGTGATCTGTTGTGTTTGTATTCAGTGAGTATTTCTGTAATGTATTGAGGTCATAGGTCGTTTAGTGATTTATAGACCAGTAATAATACTTTAAAATCTATTCTGAATGTAACTGGGAGGCAGTGTAAAGACCTGAGGACAGCTGTGATGTGTTCTGATTTTCTGGTTCTGGTCAGAATCCTGGGTGCAGCGGTCTGGATGAGCTGCAACTGTCTGACTGTCTTTTTGGGAATGCCGGTAAGGAGTCCATTACAGTAATTCACCTTACTGGTCATAAAAGCAAGAACAAGTTTCTCTTCACTGGAAGCATGTAAATCTTGCAATGTTTTTTTCAGATGACAGTATGCTGATTTACTAACTGCTCTGACTACTGAAATTCAGATCTGACTCCAGAATCACACCAAGATTCTTGACCTTATTTTTTGTTCTTTGACCCCTAGAGCTAAGGTACACAATCAGTGCATAAAATAAATGTCATTTATCACTCACATGTGGGATATGTAGCATATATTAAATGTACTATTATCATTTGCTTGCCTTGTCTGACAAGCAGCGCCTTCACACATACACACACACATGAGAATTGTGTGATATTGTATAATATTTCATGTAATATTGTCAGTTGTCGCACCTACTTGGCAATGTGGGCATGTGGTTTATTTCATTAAGGTAGAATGTAGCCTGCAATGAATACAAGCAATTTAGTGACAAACTTTCAAGAAATGCCTGTGAAATCTCACATCTGAATGTCTGAGCGTGTCTGAACATTTTGTTCTTTACAGGTTTTATTTAGATTCTAAAGAGTAGCCCTTGCCAGCACTTTTTCCTTTCGG
Source organism: Danio aesculapii (assembly GCF_903798145.1). NCBI lineage: Eukaryota > Metazoa > Chordata > Actinopteri > Cypriniformes > Danionidae > Danio > Danio aesculapii. The sequence goes on along the minus strand of NC_079457.1, from coordinate 7,615,808 downwards.
CTAAATTAAACAGGCTGCGTAACACAGTTTCATAAACGCCTTAAATATCACTCAAGTGAACAACCGAATTACATAAATAAATATAATATTAATCTTGGCAATCGAAGCTGCCAACCCCTGTCCTAACATCATTGACAGTAATCTTCACCATGAGATCACATTTCACACAATACGGAAAAACAAAGCAGCATTAATTCAGCAAGCCAAAGCAAACTCTTTGAAACTGTTACCAAAACCCAAATATGAATTTTCTACAATTCATAAACAGGGAACAGACAGAAACTTGACTGAATTTTGAACCATGATTTCTGTGGGTTGGCAGTAACATAATGACTGACTTACAGTATACTGTTCAATAGCTAAGGGTTAGTATTCGCATTTCAATTCATTGAAGAATTATTAATCTATAAAGTATTTTCAGTTCATTATTGTATAGGGAAAATATTAACAAACAGGAAGTGCATTTTCAGATTTCAATTAAAGCTTACAAGGGCAAACTATCTTTTTTCTTCTTTATGACATGCACAGATGAACATGTTCCCCATGAAACTAGTAATGTGAGCTACCAAAATCAATATGGTTAGTTTTGATTTCATTTGAACTTTAAAGATGCCATGTTAGCATGTGTACCAATCAATTTAGCATTTAGTCTTGAGCAAACAGTGAGATAAACAGCTTATAAACGTGATGGCAGGTGAAGCGAGGTTAAATGGTGTTGTTGAGCCACATTTGAGGCTCCTGCTGGTTTGCATCAGAACCTCTGACACCAATAAGCGTCCCACTATTGCCTCACCATCCAGCTGTCCCAACACACGTGATCCATTTGCTGTACGAAACTCAGTGTTTGCGCTCAATAGGGTGGGCGAAGGAGGTAACCGGAGTTTATCGAAACATTGATTACATATTTCCAGCCGCGCAGATGTGAATGGGATCCGGAAAAAGGAGAAGGGATTTGTTGTGTTTTTGATTAGACAGGCTGAAGCATCAATGAAAACGCAGTGGTGTCCTTGTGTGCCCTGTAAAAGTGGACAGACGGGGTGACCTCTATTTCGCTCTTTACGACAGCTGTTTTTAGCCTTGTTTTTGCAGAATGAAGCCGATCTCCTGCTCATATGCTAGTGTTACTGTAGGACAGCATTTAATGAAGCTGTTCACACTGTGTTTGCTGTCAAAATTCATTCAGGGGAATATTTTTATTACCTGGAGAGTGTTCCAGAAAGCAGGTTAATCAATTCAATTCATCTTTTTTACAATGTAGATTGTGTCAAAGCAGCTAAACATAGAAGATTATAGTAAATTAAAACTGTGTCAGGTCAGTTTTCATAGTTGAAGTTCAGTTCAGTGTGGTTTAATTTTCACTGCTGAAAGTGCTACATGTCCCTAACCAAGCAAGCCGTTGCCAACAGTAAAGAGGAACAAAAACCTCGAGAGAAACCAGGCTCAGTTGGGCATTTCCCACCATTTCCCCTCTAGCCACTACTTCTTGTAAAATTTCTTGTGCAGATCTGCAGTCTAGGTCCTGGAGGCTGGAGAATGCTGGATGTCCATCGTGGAGAAGCTGCAGGTGTGAGTAGGTCACCGGCGGGTGTTCAGGTTGGCCGGAACAATGCGGAGACTCGTTTGTCAATGGGATCTTTCAGGAATCAGTCTCCACTCCTCCATGACCACCACAGCATCTGCTCAGGATACGGCCTGGTCCAGGATTGTGTGACGTGGTAACAAATAACAAATACTCAAATGTATACAGTGAGTAGTTTTTTTTTTTCAGGAATTGTAATTTACTAACTAGTTTTAAAAATGTGTACTTTGACTTTCCCTTGATTTCCCTACATTTTTTATATTAATAATAATAATTCCTTACAGTTATATGGCACTTTTCTGGACACTTAAAGCGCTTTACACATTTTTGGGGGGAATCTCCTCATCCACCACCAGTGTGCAGCATTCACCTGGATGATACAATGGCAGACATTTTGCGCCAGACCGCACACCAGCTGATTGGTGGAGAGGAGACAGATTGATGAAGCCAATTATGATATGGGAATGGTTAGAAAGCCATGATGAAAAGAGGCCCGTGACCAGGTCCTTTTCAGAGGACATTCCGGGATTTTTAATTACCACAGAGAGTCTAAAATGTCCAAAACCTTTGATGGGAAGGTGACGGATGTCTACTGTAGGATGACTGAAATTGTCAAATGGTCTTGAACAAGCACTAAATGCACTACAGAATGTTACGTTTTCACATTCACTTTTCACTTTAACAGTGTAATAATTTTGAGTACTAAAAGATCTTTGACCTTTAAAAGGTTTTTTTTACTTATACTCTGGTTTCTCTTCTTCACTTTTGTCAATTGATGAAGTTTGTTCCTCTTCACTGTCGCCACTGGCTCGCTTAGTTTGGCCACTGACTCGCTTATGGAGCTGCGCATCGATGGATTTTCTCTTCAGTGTTTGGACTTTCAGCAGTGAAAATTCAACCACACTGAACTGAACTAAACTGAACTAAACTGAAAACTGGACTGACAGTTTCAGTTTACTAGAACTTCTATGTTAAGCTTCTTTGACACAATCTACAATGTAAAAGTGCAGGAGAAACAAAGATGATTTCGATTGAATTCATATTTACAACAGATTCTTTTACTCTACTTGCATTACATTTTGGACAAGCAATGCTACTTGAGTATAATTTTTTAGTTCTCTTTCCATAACTGGATAAGTTTAAGGATGCGTAAGCAGAAAACCCAACACAGGCTCATCAGAAAAATGTGCCCTGGTGTACATTATTGAGAAACGAGAAATAAGTGTAAAACAAACGCTACAGGTGGTACCGCTGACTGCTTACCTCCATTTGGACGGCTTCTCTGACATGACTGGTTTGCTTGGTAACTCACCACGAATGGTGCTAGACTTGGGAGGCGGACTTTCAATTCAGAGTACATTTAAAGTAAGTTCATCCTCAGATGGCCAAAGTCCTGTAAAATATATAAAGGGAAGAGATAAATTGAAAATAAGAGAAGAATATATAATAACAGTAATTTGAATAAGTAAAAACAAAGATGCACATACATTATTTTCATTTAACAGTACAAGAGGAAATTTGTGTTTTTAACTTCGATTTAAATTCAGCTAGTCCTGATAAGTAATGGCAGGCTGTTCTGTAGCTTTGGACCAATTATTGCAATCACTGTAAAAAAAAAACATCGCTTCTACTTAAAAAACAAAAGTAAGGGTCCTATCTTACAACCAGCGCAATAAGGCGCAAGACATGTATGACATGATTTGTTGCTATTTCCAGACCAGCGCAACAGTAATTTTCATGTTTTGTGCCACATTGTGTAAATAGCAAATCCATGAGTGTGCTGGTCTGAAAAGGAGGTGTGTTAAGGTGCATCGTTGGCACGTTGCTATTTTGAGGAACTGAAATAGGTCGCACCATTGATTAACTGAAAGCTGCTCTAAAGTTCAACACAGAGTGCATTAGTTGCACCTATGCCATTCCAAACGCTTACATTGCTTAAAACACACAGGATGTACAGCAATACAAAAATATCTTTACATATGAAAACAATTAAAGTATTAAAATGTTACAAAAATTATTATTTTCTACATAAATATAAAAACCACTGCCTCCATGCCCTCTTCACCACCTTTTTAGTTGATTCATGACAATTTGCATTTGTATAATGTTATTATTATTAGCAGTATTATTTATTATTTGCACATTTATATTTGTTTTATTAAAAACTAGCTTAGTTTTGTCCACCAGTCAGGTTTTGAAGACGTCTGCATCACCATATTGAGCATAAGAATAGGACGTGTTTGGATAGAACTCAGTTTTTTGACCACACTTCATTATTATTGTTCATAACAAAATTTTGCGCCTAACAAAGGAAATTAAATATGTAGGCTGTATGTAGAAAGTAAAGGAGTAAAGTAAAGAAATAAAGTACAGAGTAAAAGTAATGTAAAGAGAAAGTAAAGAGTCCGAATGGAGGAGGCTCGTTCTTTATCCTCGCGCTGCAGATGCACCTAGATCTTTTATGCACCTAGATCTTTGCGACTAGATCATTAAAATAGAGCCCTAAGTGTTCATGCTGCCTTTAAATTTTAAGTTTACTTCCCTTAAATAGTGAAGTTGCCTTAACTTAGGTTAAAGTTGACAGGACAATTAAAGAGCAATGGACATGGTTTAAGTTTACTGAACTTAAAAATTTAAGTCGCACATTCACACACACGCACGCACACACACACACACACACACAATGCACTCAATGGAGTTTGTGACGTCACTGTGATGGGTAGGGTTAGGGGTGGGGTTAGGTGAGCCATTCAAAAGCATCGCATGTAGCTGTCTGCAGCCAGACCCCTCTCCCAATTTTAGTAATTCAATTCACTTATACCACATGAAACCCACGCCAACACGGGGAGAACATGCAAGCTCCACACAGAAATGCCAACTGGTCAAGCCAGGACTCGAACCAGTGTAAGGATGGCTATATCTCTCCTTAATATTAAACCCTGAAAACGGTTAAGGAGCTCCACACGAGACAAGACCACCAAATGGTCAAGCACTAAAACAATAAACTTTCTAATCTGAGAAGAAGATCAGCTAGAAAACCAGTTGTTCGGGTTGTCTCGATCATGCATCCTGAGCCCCCCTCTTTGCCCTGGACTTTACCTTCTCCACCAGAGCAGCTCACTTACATTCCACACAGAATGTTTAAGTTTTTAATATGGTGTATCTTGTGGCTTTATATTCATGTTTGGTGTCATTTTAAATCTCTCTGTGTGATTGGTAAAGTGGTCTTAATTTCACTGTAATATTTTACATGACTTTGATAAGATCTTTGCCAGATGAAAAGGTCTTTGTATCAACTCATGACCAGGCAAGAGGCTTGGTGACGCTTTTATTGTCTTGAATTTATGATGATTTGAGTATTTAGGCAAAGGGTGCAGAAGTGTCTGGGGGATTCTGTAGGCAGGATACCCCATTGCAGTTTGTGAGTCTCTGAGCTCTGCATCAGGACTTATATGCTGCAATGTATTTCTACACGGTCAGGTATTAATCTCTAACTTAAATGTATCTTCGAATAATTGATGTTGTACAATCTTGATTGGCTTATTTTGTTTAGTTATGTGAATTGGAATGGAAAATCTTTGCCTGACAAATAAATGTAAAATTCTTGTTTAACTCTAATATCTCCTGAAATCATTTAAATCTAGTAGATTGTTTAGGCTGATGTTTCCGCAGCTTACGACCAGGATTTGTCATACATTCAGGATCAATGGATGGAGCATGGGCACAGCATTAGAGACCTGATGATTTCTGACAATCACTGACTTAGTATAATATAAATTAGGGGGCTAAATACAACTTCCTTTAAATATGAGCAAGCATGGGGCGGCCAATTATTGCTTAAAGGAAGTAGCTTTCAGTTATATTCTTTGACTAAGCTAAATTAAACTTTTCTTTAAATATGTGCAAGCATGGGGCGGCCTATTATTATTTAAAGGAAATTAGCTTATCGGCTAAGAATCGGAACTGGCGAGGTTGTGTCCGTGAGCAGATGTAACTGGCCAGCATACTGACTCTAAGCGACTTCGGGTAAATGATGAACCATTACTTGAGAATAAGGATTTATTAGGGTTAATCAATCTAAATTAGACCGAATCACAACCTATAAGGTAATCAGCTTGAATTAGATAAATCTAAAATTATTATAAATTGGAGTCAGATTAAAATTCGGAGTTGGAAACAAATTAAAATAAATCTTAATGAATAAAAATATTTCTTTTCACATGTGCTAAAAGGCTTACATGCATTTAACCTTCACCCATGCTGTTAGTTCCGTCATAGGAAAAATAGATGGGCCTTTACACCAGTGACCTTCTTGCTGTGAGGCAACAGTGCTAACCACTGAGCCACCATGCCTTTTAATACTAAAAATGGTTCATTTAAAATTAAAAGCAGGTTTTTGACGTCTGCAAATACAAATTTCACCAAAGAAGTAGGTATCTGAGAAGAACCTCAGACAAACACACACCACAACATGACAATGAGAAAATGGCGGTCAGTGTTGCCAGATACACTTGAATGTTTCCAGCCCAAACTGTCCAAAACACTCAAACACACACAAATCCCCTCCATAAAAACTTAAAATGATTAGGTACACACACTTGGTTTGGGAGGGTTTTGGACAGTTTTGGCTGGAAACGTTCAAGTAAAAACAGATCCCAAACCTGCCCACATCTTGTCAACTCACCTTTTTTTTTTTAACCAGCACAAATCAAATTCTAAACCTGCAGAAAGACATTCATAATCTGACGTCATGCAAAAGTAAACAAATATTAAAAAAACATGACGTGTTCAATACTTATTTCCCCCACTGTATGAAAAACGGACCCCTGCTCATATTATAGTATTACTGTATTTGATGCACACTGCGTTTGCTGTCACACGTTTCATTCAGGCTGACTTCTGGTTCTGCTTTAATGCCGTTGGACTTTTCAACTCGATTCGCTCATGCAGGCCTGAACACAAATCGACTTTTAATGCAACGAAGAGCTTTGTATTTTCCTTGGGCGAGCCACGAATAACAAGCGGCAACACATCCCTGCTATGAAGTCAAGAAAGATGGATGGCTTGGATTGCAGTTGTGCTTTATTTTGGAGAGCAATTATAACAATGTAATATTGATTATCAGAGGTTAAAGAGGCTTCAGTATGAGGATGTTTTTGTTTTTATTCACAGAGGATAGCTGGATTTCCCATTTACATCATCCGTGGTGTCACATTTGTCAGTGTTTTTATGCTGCTAGGCCTGTTGTGGCAAAACTGAGGCCATATCCGACCTTTTTAAAACAATTTCAGTAGGTATAAAGACAATTTTTGCAATTAATCTTTATGTTTTAAAGACTTTAAGTAGCTGCAGTATGAAAAAAAGGGTTTATATGATAGAAAGCAATTCATTCTGGCTGTTTACATTTGCAAATAAACATGTCAGGTTGTGTTTACTTTATTGGCTCCAGTGATTTAGTGGACTTTGTGTTTAGCATTAAAGCATAAAGAGGTCCTAATTTGCATTATAAAAGGTAATATTTTGGTTTTGGGGTTTCTAACAACAGTCTAATATGCATGCAAGGTCAAAAAACACTTTCATAGTCTTATAATATGCATTTATTTATTCATTCATTTTCTTTTTGGTTTAGTCCCTTTATTAATTTGGGGTCACCACAGCAGAATGAACTTATCCAGCATGTTTTACGCAGCGGATGCCCTTCCAGATGCAACCCAAAAGAAAATGAATGAATGATTTGATAAGGAGACCAAAATATCACCACATGTACCTGCTCACATCAAAAACTATAACCCTGAGCCAAGGAAAAAAAATAAAATTCACTAGATGCATATCATATTTATAATGATATACAGCAGGGGAAATAAGTATTGTAAAAACAAGTATTAAACACGTCATATTTTATCCTGGGAATAATATTTCTAAAGAAGCTGTTAACATGGAATTTAACCAGATTTTGGTAAAATAAATAAATAAATAAATAAAGTAAACAATACAAACATAGAAATAAAACTAAATAAAAAAAATCTGATGAGTTCTGTGTAATAACAATGGAATGACACAAGGAGAAACTGCTGAACTACTGAAACATATTTAATACATTCTAATACTTTTTGGTGATGGCAGCTTAAAGATGCCTCTCATATGGAGAATCAAGTCACATGCATTGCTCAGGTGTGAGTTTGTCACAGACCTTAACAGAGTGTCAAAATCTTGATGGTTCTGTGGGTCTTGTCTATCAAATCTGAGCTTTATTTTGCATTTTCTATTGAATTCAAGGCAGGTGATTGGCTGTATATATGGATTTCCTTGGTAGGTATCAACATCCTGGGATAATTTCAAGTCAATGACACCTCTAGAAATATGATTTCTGAGAAAATTTACCCCACTGTGTATGTGTATATATATATATATATATATATATATATATATATATATATATATATATATATATATATATATATATATATATATATATATATATATATATATATATATGTATAAAATATATAAAATATATTATATATATATATATATGAAAACAATATGAAAAATATAAAAATGTAATGGACCCTTATTTGGAAGTTAATGCAGAGTACATTTTTCTCCTAGCCCAGTTGTTTTTCATCAACAATTGTCTTTATGGGCTTTGAAAAAAAAACTGTGACGTAAAAATATAATTATGAATAAAGTATTCTTTTGTTTATTATTTTTATAAAAGTTATTTATGAAAAAATGTCTTATGCAAGCTTGCTTCTCAAGAGATGAAAAGTTAAAATATTGAATTTGGAAGTAAGTTTAAAATTAAAAAAATAGATTATTAGATAATAGAATATTACAGTTTAAATTCTATTCTATTTTAATACACATGTGAAAGATTGTATTTGCAACCTTCACGCTACAGGAAAAAAAGACAAGTTTTTGTCTTGTTTCTAGTTCAAATATCTAAAAATTCTTAAGTCAAGAAATATTTTGTAGACTAGCAAAAAATATTGTCATGTTTTCAGAACAACACAGGCTCATTCAGAAAATGTAGCCCTGTATACATTTCTGGAGATCGCAAATTATGTAGCCAAAAGAACGTATAGCTGCATTTGTCTTTAAAACAAACGCTACAGTGTGGTATAACGCCATATCCTTTTCACGCTTACCAGCTGACCGCTTACCTCATATTGATAGCTTTCCTGCTGTTATTAGTCTGACCAGCAGCTGGCCATGTACATCAGCGGACTTGAGTCGCAGAGAAGAGTTGACCACAACAACAGGGTTCGAGTCTGATGAAGAAGGGTTCCAGAAAGCGGGCAAGACAAACACAGAAGCCAAAAAATAAGTAAATAATAGGGTGAGTATGTGGTAAAAACTGAAAACGTGGTAAAAACCAGGCGAGAGCTTTTCTTTTTCTGGATTGCTTTTTAAAACTGTCGGTTGGGTTGGGTTTAGGGAAGGAGGGTGGTTCAGTCATTCAGTCAACAGTGGCCTCTGGTGGATTTACACAAGTACAGCAGGTGCGAATGGCACTCGCGAGAGAAATTTGAGATCTGAAAAAGCAAACAGTGGTTTCTGGTGGAATCACGAAAACAAAAACTGCTAAAAAACGTAGCTCCTGGGACCTATTTGGCGCTCTCCAGAAATGTATATAGCAGTACGTTTTCAGAATGAGCCTGGGTTGTTTCAGAAATAAGTCAGAAGGAGTTTTCCCTTAAAACAAGCAGAATAATCTGCCAATGGGATAGGCAAAATAGACATTGATTTAAATGCAAAAACAAGATTACTTTATTACCGCATTGGCATATTATTTTGCTTGTTTTAAGGAAAAACTCACTTAATTCTGACTAAAAGACAATATTTTTTGCTTGTCAATAAAATGCTCCTTGATTTAAGATCATTTTTAAATATTTGGATAAGAAACAAGGCAAAAACTCTAAGTAAGAAAAGCATTTGCAGGTCTGTGCCAGAAATTGCTGAAAAAAAGGCTAATTGTTTGACAGCAGTATAGATGCGGTCATAGACTTGAGAAACACCAGACCTCCTTCTTGCTTCATAAAACAACACTCTGCTTTCTAAATCTATCAATCTCAATCTAATCGTTACATAAACACCGGCTGATGAACTGCATTAGCGCAAAGTGATTATGACATCTGAAGTGTGTTTGTTAGCGATTGCGCCCATGTGTTTGCATGTTCATCGGTGTGTATGCATATAGCGGTGTGACTCTGTTTATGTGAATTTCTGTGGGTGAACGTACTGATTAAAGGCTAAATCAGCTCTGTTGTTATCATCCACAGTTTACATCATCTCTTCACACCCAGATGTGTTTGGTGGTTTTGGATTTAAAGGGGACCTATTGTGCAAAAATCCCTTTATAAGGGTGTGTGCATGTGACAACAGTGTGTGAATATAGCCAGCTTATAATGATAAAAATGAATTAATTCTATTTTTTTAATTACACTTGATAAAAACAGTCTGCAGAAACACTTTGATTTACAATCTCCCTTTGTACGTGTCATCAAAGTGGGAAAGCCCTGCCCATTAGTGATAATTTCTCCCTCATTAGCATAAACAGCCCTGAGTAAGAAGCAGCTGTCCACCATTAGTTTTCTACTTGCCGAAGATAATGTCAGTGACTAAGAGAATTATAAATGTGAAGTTTTAAGATGCACAACATTAGATAACCTTAGTCCTGTTTTGAATCTGCCACTATGCTGACACATAGGCATTTGTAGCTCCGCCTACTTTTTTAAAAGAGCACAATCTCACTTGAATTTAACAACACAGGCTCATTGTGAAAACATACCCCTGTATACATTTCCGGAGAGCAACAATTATGTAGCCAGAGGTACGTATGGCTCTATTTCCTATTTAAAATGAACACTATGGGGCGGTATGACATCCGCCGGCTTCTGTTTCTTATTGCGCTACTAGCTGACTGCTTACCTCCATGTGGACAGCCTTACCGCTGTTACCAGTTTGCGCAGTGGCTCGCCACGTACATCAGCAGACTTGTGACGTAGAGAGGAGTTGACCACGATGATGGTGTTCGAGTCTGGTAAAGAACGATTCCAGAAAGCAGGTAAAAAATAAATAAACAAGTAAATAACAGGGTAAGAATTTGGCAACATCTGAAAACGTGGTATAAATCAGGTGGCTGCAAGGGCTTTTGAAAACACTATCGGTTGGGTTTAGGGAAGGGGGTGGGTGGGGATAATAGTTGTTCGGTCAGTCAGTCAGTCGACAGCGGCTTCTACTGGATTTACGTGAGAAAACCAAGCGCAAATGGCACTCGTGAGTGAAATTTGAGATGTGAAAAAGTGTACACAGCGGCCTCTAGTGGATTCACGAAAAACAAAAAACAGCAAAAAACGTACCTCCTGGGACGTATTTGGCGCTCTCCAGAAATGTATACAAGGGTACAAATGCATAATGAGCCTGGGTTGCATGTGTCATTAGAGGGGAAAAGCCCGTCTATTAGTAATGATCTCTCCCTCATTAGCATAGACAGCCCTAAGTGAGAAGCAGCCATCCGCCATCAGAGTTTTCGCACTGTAACTGTCGAAAATAATGTCAGTGACTAAGAGGATTATAAATATGAAGTTTTAAGATGCACAACATTAGATAACCTTAGTCCTGTTTTGAATCTGCCACTATGCTGACACATAGGCATTTGTAGCTCCGCCCACTTTTAAAAAGAGCACAATCTCACTTGAATTTAACAACACAGGTTCATTGTGAAAACATACCCCTGTATACATTTCCGGAGAGCAACAATTGTGTAGCCAGAGGTACGTATGGCTCTATTTCCTATTTAAAATGAACACTATGGGGCGGTATGACACCACCACCGGCTTCTGTTTCTTATTGCGCTACTAGCTGACTGCTTACCTCCATGTGGACAGCTTTACCGCTTTTACCAGTTTGCGCAGTGGCTCGCCACGTACATCAGCAGACTTGTGATGTAGAGAGGAGTTGACCACGATGATGGTGTTCGAGTCTGGTAAAGAACGATTCCAGAAAGCAGGTAAAAAATAAATAAACAAGTAAATAACAGGGTAAGAATTTGGTAACATCTGAAAACGTGGTATAAATCAGGTGGCCGCAAGGGCTTTTGAAAACACTATCGGTTGGGTTTAGGAAAGGGGGTGGGTGGGGATAATAGTTGTTCGGTCAGTCAGTCAGTCGACAGTGGCTTCTACTGGATTTACGTGAGAAAACCAAGCGCAAATGGCACTCGTGAGTGAAATTTGAGATGTGAAAAAGTGTACACAGCGGCCTCTAGTGGATTCACGAAAAACAAAAAACAGCAAAAAACGTACCTCCTGGGACGTATTTGGCGCTCTCCAGAAATGTATACAAGGGTACAAATGCATAATGAGCCTGGGTTGCATGTGTCATTAGAGGGGAAAAGCCCGTCTATTAGTAATGATCTCTCCCTCATTAGCATAGACAGCCCTAAGTGAGAAGCAGCCGTCCGCCATTAGAGTTTTCGCACTGTAACTGTCGAAAATAATGTCAGTGACTAAGAGGATTATAAATGTGGAGTTTTATGATGCACAAATGAACATCGTATCTTGACATTTTCAGTTTCTCACACAAATAACATTAGTCCTGTTTTGAATCTGCCACTATGCTGACACATAGTCATTTATAGCTCCGCCCTCTTTTGAAAAGAACATAATCTCATTTGAATTTAAAGAGACAGTCACCAAAGTGGCACAATTAGTATCAAAGCCTAAAAGAGGCAGTTTCAAAGAGTTATAAATACATATTTTTGAGGTATTTTGAGCTGAAACATCACATACGCACACTAAGGAAATCAAAAGCTTATTTCACATCTTGTTAAAAAAAGCATAATAGGTCCCCTTTAAAGGTTTCCCAAGATGGCTGAACAGCTTCAGACTGTAAACACACAAAAACAAAAGAGCAGAACAGACCCAGAAGATGTTGCCTGCATCTGAACGAGTGCTAGAGGAGACACAATTCAGCTGCAGTATTCATAACATGTCATAAACACTTGAAAAACACAAAACTGGGGAAAGGCAAAAATGCTCTGTAGAGGAGAAAGTGCTTTAAAAACCATTTTGGGAATGAAACAAATATTTTAAGAGCTGGAATAGTGTTTATGCATGCCCACTACTCTAACAAAATGTACTATAAATTTGAAAATGCATGCAGAAAATAACATAGTTTTCAGTTTAGTGGATGTTGAAAACCAACCCTGGCTCATTCTGATTACATACCCCTTTATACATCTCTGGAGAGTGCCAAATACGTCTCAAGAGGTACATTTTTTTTCAGTTTTTGTTTTTGCGAATCCACCAGAGGGTGCTGTGTATACTTTTTGAGATCTCAATTTTTTCTCGTGAGTGCCATTCGTGCCTGCTGTTCTCACGTAAATCCACCAGAGGCCACTGTTGACTGACTGACTGACCAACCGACTGATAACCCCACCCACCCCTTTCCCTAAACCCAACTCATAGTGTTTTCAAAAGCACTGATTGACCAGCATCCACCCACTTCCATAAACCCAACCGACAGGGTTTTCAAAAGCAATCCAGAAAAAGAAAAGCTGTTGCAGCAGCCTAATTTTTACCATGTTTTCAGATTTTACCACGTTCTCACCCTGTTATTTACTTGTTTATTTTATTTTTTGGCTATTGTTTTTGTCTTATCTGCTTTCTGGAACCGTTCTTCACCAGACTCGAAACCATCATCTCGGTCGAATCTGATCTGCGTCTCAAATCATCTGACGTACATAGCGAGTCATTGGACAAACTGGTAACAGCGAAAAAGACATCCATACGGAGGTAATCGGTCAGCTGGTAAGCGTGAAAAGGAACAGCATCATACCGTCCCATAGTGTTCAACGTCAACCATCTTACAATTCTGTTGCGTTGGAAGAAATGAGGGTGGAGGAAAAGAGGAACGGGTAAAATAGTCTTGTACAATGTACCTGGGGAAATGCTATGTCACTATTTTGAGAGAACCAACTGGAAAATGGAAGAAACTGGAGGCCTGTTATGAATCTGAATCCCAAAGCATTTTCAAGAGTTCACACTTAGCTGATGATAGATTATAAACGCTTGTTTGGCATGCTGTCCAAGGAGACACCCCTGAGCTCAAAATATCCTCAAGCCCTGGGCTCCCTCCCGTTTACAAGGCGAGAGGAAAGTTTAAGCTAAGGTAGATCTCGAGAACTCCCTTGCTGTAGTAGCTAATGAACAGTGAGCGCTCTTAAGAAATAACTACTTACTAGGAGCATGTCTATGGTGCTGATTTGGATTAGTCAATTAACTTAAGTGGCATGTTTTTGGATGGTGAGAGGAAACTGGGCAAAACCCATGTGAGCACGGGGAGAACGTGTAAACTCTGCACAGAAATGTCGGCTGGCTTGGTAAGGACTAGAACCAGTGACGTTCTTGCTGTGAGGCAACAGTGCTAACCACTGAGCCACCGTGCCACCCATCTAGAAAAAGAGGAGGAGTAGGGGTGGAAGGGGGGGAATCTGCAAAATGAAGATGGCTGTTAAATGGAACTTAGGGTATTTATAGTGGCTTAGGAATCGTCTGATTAGTAAATCATAAACTGGATAATGCGGGACCGGACGCAAGCAATCATAAGCACGTGATCCTCTCGAAATGAGTACATGAATAAACTTCACTTAGTTTTTTTTTTTTTTTTAATTTCTAAATGTAATACAATATTTCTCTTATAGACCTTTATGTTTTGGTAGCATTCTTTAGTGCTCTTGAAAAGATTGTTTTGCTGTTGAGTGAGTACTGCTTTGTTGACAGGATTTAGACCTGTTATCAATTGAGACCTATAAAAAGTGAAAACCTGGTATGAATAAAAAACACAACTTCCTGATGTCATAACCTTTCTCCTTCTCTCCCTTAAATCATGGAAACAGAAAACGACAAGTCATTTCGGCCTCAATTGAATAAAGGTCGAATTTTACAGGAATTTTCCCTATAATTGCTTCCCATAGCAGCTGCCAGTTTATTTCAGTCCCAGGAGTCCATTTGAAACAAAAGCCAACACGCAGTCAGTGAAAATCACTTGATTTTAAACAAATTCAAGTATTTACGTGTCAAAATTTTTATTGTCTTCTAAACAACTGACAGCGAGGCATTTTAGGTCAGTTTCTGGGAACAAAGTAAACACTGCAGCTTTGTTTGTTTGGGGGGTGAAACTAAAGAGGTCTGTAATGCCTGGAGAGAGAGATTCAGATTCACCTCAGAGACATAAACTTCATAAACTTCTATCAGAATCCAAGCAGACACTTATCTAGGGAAATATCTAGTGAAATATATACAGTAGGGATATATATATATATATATATATATATATATATATATATATATATATATATATATATATATATATATATATATATTAGGGATATGCATTTACATTCAAAAGTTTGGAGGATTATTCCCAGCAGGCACAAGACGTCAACTTGATGTAAGATCGACGTTGTACTCGAATGTCAAGGGGACGTTGCATTTTGTTTGGAAATGAAAACTGGGTTGACGTCAGAACCCAACGTCCAACCTATAATCAACCAAATATCAACATCTTATAATGTTACAGCTTAACATTGTGTAAACGTTGCCATACCTGACGAATAAATGTCAGTATTTTATATCAATATGACGTTGGTTTAAGATGTTGGCTCGAAGTTGGATTTTGATCATTTACCAACACAACCTAAAAATCAACCAAATATCAACCTATGATGATGTTACAGCTTGGCGTTGTGTGGACGTTGCCACTATGAAGTCTATGAGACGTTGTATTTTGGTTGCCATACCTGATGAATAAATGTCAGTATTTGACATCAATATGACGCTGGTTTAAGATGTTGGCTCGACGTTATATTTTGGTCACTTCACGAGTTCATACTTGCAATAGTTTCAGAATAAAGCATATTTGGCGTGCTGTCCAAGGAGAGGGCTCTGAGCTCGGGGAAGACACCCAAACTCGAGTTATTCCCCTTACCAGGAAACAGAGAGGAATTGGGATTTGAGCGAAGTATCTAGCCCGGCCCCAGAACGCTCCCCCCGGGATTGTAATGCTTAAGAGGTGAGGTGACGGGGTGGTGGAGGGATGCTAAAGTCGTAAGATGCTGCAGGTAAGACAGCTTTGGTATATATAGGGGTTTGGTCAAGAACTGATTGGATAATAGAATTATTGTCAATGACGTATTTGATCCTGAAACTTCTGCACGTGCTCCTCCCGAAATTTGATTATAAAACATCACTTACCAACACAACCTAAAATCAACCAAATATTAAGGTCATTATCATTTGATGTCATTTGATGTCATTATTGGACGTCGAAATAACGTCCTTAGATGTTGGTTAGACATTGAGTTTTGGTCACGTGATGTCACAACCTAAATCTAACCTGATAGTAAATCTAACCTGAAGTCTTATAACATTGTGTGGCTGCAGGGTTGTATTGGCATTGATTGTTACATCGAAGATCTGTTAATATCTATGGAATATTTTATCAAAAATTGTTCTTTGTAGAGTTTTTTCAGATTATTAAAATATTAAAAGTATTAAAGTCATATTTATTCATTAATTAACTTTCTTTTGGCGTAGTCCCTTATTTACCAGGGGTCACGCCACAGCAGAATGAACTGCCAACTATTCCGGCATATGTTTTACACAGCAGATGTCCTTCCAGCTGCAACCCAGTACTAGGAAACACCCACACACTCTCACATTCACACATGTACTCAAACACTACGGACATTTTAGTTTATTCAATTCCCCAATATTGCATGTCTTTGCACATGTCTTTCTGGAGGAAATCCACGGCAACATGGGAGAACATGCAAACTCCACACAGAAATGCCAACTGACCCAGCCAGGACTTGAACCAGCGTTTTTTTTTCTCGTGAGGGGGCAGTGCTAACCACTCTTCCACATAGAAGAGTTGACCGTGACAACAGGGTTCGAGTGCGGTGAAGAATGATTCCAGAAAGCGAGTAAGACAAAAACAAAAGCCAAAAAGAAAATAAACAAGTAAATAACAGGGTGAGAATGTGGTCAAATGTGAAAATGTGGTAAAAAATCATGCAAGGGCTTGCTATTTAAAACTGTCGGTTGGGTTTAGGGAAGTAAATAGGCAGGTCAATCGGTGCTCTTGAAAACACTATTGGTTGGGTTTAGGGAAGGAGGAGGGTGGGTGACTTGATCAATCACTCAGTCAATCAGTCAGTCAATAGCGGCCTCTGGTGGATTAACGTGAGGTCAGCAGGCATGAATGGCATTCGCGAGAAAAATTTGAGATCTCAAAAAGCATACACAATGTCCTCTGATGGATTTGCGAAACAAAAATTGAAAAAAAAACGCACCTGCTGGGAGGTATTTGGCGCTCTTAAAAAATGA
This sequence comes from Danio aesculapii, assembly GCF_903798145.1. Lineage (NCBI taxonomy): Eukaryota > Metazoa > Chordata > Actinopteri > Cypriniformes > Danionidae > Danio > Danio aesculapii. Next base: position 7,598,837 of record NC_079457.1, on the reverse strand, counting down.
ATATAGTGGTGCGTCTTCAGAATGTAAGGCTCTTCAAAGCTTTTTAGTCCACTGTATAAATAATTTCAAGATATAATACAAGATGCATCCCAAATCGCATACTTGCGCATTTCTACGCCATTTTGTAGTATAAATAGTGTAAGTAGTGCGTTTACACTGAATAAGTGCACTTTTAATACCCAGATGATGTACTTATTTAATCGGTAAAATGAAGTGGTGAATGTTGGACACTTCACACACTCAATGACCGCAACTTTGCTTACATAGTGGAAGGGGTGTAGCTATCGGGCGCTTATGTTGGATTGCATTATTTATTTTGGATTGTGAAAGTGGTATTCTCCACACAAAAGTGATTATACCGCCACCCAATGGTGAATGCGATTATACTCATGGCAGGTATTATTTGGTAGTTCGGTCATTTATTTAGCTAATTTGGCAACCGTCAAACGTCATTTGGGAAATGCTTTGAATTTCCATTTCGTAAAAAAAAAAAAATTTGTGTTCCATGGTACGACACAACATACATATACTACGCTGTTGAGTGTGTAAGTGCATTAGTGCAAAGTACATAAGTGCATAGTGTGCCATTTGGGACGCAGCTATAGTTTTCTTTCCTCAATTACATAAATGAACTATAGTGTCCTGTACTCAAGAGTAAAAATATAAACAATTATATCTGATGTCTGAAGAGTTTTTGGTTTGACTGCACAGTATAAAAACCATAGTGGGCTGTACGGCTGAACAGAGCCTCTGATCTCCTAAAACGTTCCTGATTCCCCAGCTCTCTTCTTCTCTTTACCAGTTTGTCCAACAACAACAGTTTAGAAATGCCTTCTGGATGAGCACCAGATTTCGAGGTCTCCCTGTACAGAACTGCTGGCAAGGAGTGTGTGTCCCAAGACAAACCTCCAGAGACTGGCTGAAATGATTGGTCACACTTTATTTTAATGTATTATTCATGCATTGTATAATTCATGCATTAACAAACCATTAACTAAGACTTTTAGCTCAATAAACGATTTATTATTTGCTTATTAATAGTTATTAAGGTAGTAGTTGGGTTTAGGTATTGGAGACACTCAAAAAATTTAATTTTTTTTTGCTCGCTCAAACTACTTATTTAAAATGAACTGAAACAACCCAATTCTTCAAATTTCATTGGGACAACTTAATTTTTAAATGTTCAATCCACATAAATTTGTTAAAAGTGTTAAGTTAATCAATCTGTGTTTGGACAACATGAATGAATTGTGTGGAGCCCTGCATTTTTTACAGTGTAGGTTTAGGGATGTAAAATATGATCAAACTTTATAAGTGCTAATAAGCCAACCCAGGCTCATTGTGGATATGTACCCAGGTGTACATTTCTAGGGGCAGCGAAATATGCAACCAGAGGTACGTCTGCTCACAGTTTTTGTTTTTGCAAATCCACCAGAGGACGCTGTGTTTGATGATCTCAAATTCCTCTTGTGCATCCTCTTCTCACGTTAATCCACCAGAGGGCGCAATATACGCTTCAGCCAACCAGGCCAGCTTGCTGTCCACTGACTGACTGTAAACCCAACTGATAGTGTTTTCAAAAGCAATCTAGAAAAAGAAAAGCCGTTGTGGCTGCGTGATTACACCACGTTTTCAGCCTTTTGTTTATTTATTTTATTTAAATTTTTAGCTTTTGTTTTACCTGCTTTTTGGAACCATTCTTCGCCGAACTTGAACCACATTATCACTGTCAACTCTGCTCTGCGTCCCAACTCCGCTGACGTATGCAGTGAGCTACTGGGAAACTGGTAGCACCGGAAAAGCTGTACGCAGGGAGGTAAGCAGTCAGCTGGTAGCGTGAAAAAGAAAAGAAGCATCACAGCACATTACCACCCGGTAGCATTTATTTTAAAGACGAAATGCAGCCAGACAAACCTCTGGCTACATAATTTGCGCTCTCCAGAAATATAGACAGGGGAACGTATCCACAATGAGCCTGTGTTGCAACAAACACTTCTTGTATTTCAATAATAATGGGGAGGTAATAAGATGGTAGTAAATGGTGTAAATTGTTACTGTGATTAAACCAAAATGAGATAACACAGTGAGAGATCACAGTGGGTTTTAGATCCACAACCATTCTGAAATTATAGTCCATTGCTGATTACAAATTAGATGATGAAAAATGTAATTGATCAACATTTTTGATTAGTTTAGTTCTAATTTGTGAAACGCATTGGTTGGATTACTTGTACCATACATAATTTACTTTCAAAGTAAAGGGGTCTGGCTTGATAAAAATGCTTGGTAATTCCTTTATTACTTGAACAAATGTTTGTTAATAAGGAAATTATATTACCAATATTATTTATTTGGTCAATGTTTTCCTGGTCTGACATATTTTTTTGTCAAGATTTGTAGAATTCAAAATTAGCAAATGCAATAGATATGTTAACAATTAGAATAAATATTAGAAATTAGCCATATAATTTCACAGATTTTATTACCTAATTAACAAGTACTCAAAATTTGATTATCTAATCCAGATTACATGTAACAGTTATTACCCATATAGGCTTACTAAGGCTGCACTTAATCAAAATTACAGTAAAAACTTGTATTTAAGTGTAAAAAAACTGTAACCAGCCTAAAATCTGTAGATATTGGAGGGAAAAAATTAAAAAGAAATATACACAAACATTCATAGAAACAGATACGTACACAAATATTAATATATAGTTATTACTCATTTATTATTATTTATTCAATTTAATTAATTATTAATAAATTACTTATTGTTTATCATTTTTATTTATTTATTTTCCCAATATCTGCATATATAATAATTATTTGACATTAAAGACTGAAGACAATTTAAAATTACAGAAATAATTTATATACACTACCGGTCAAACATTTGGGGTCAGTTTTTTTCTCCATGTTTTTTTTTTTTTAAAGAAAATTCAGAGGGCACCATAAAGTCTTTCCAACAGTTTGTAGATCAGTATAAAGTTCCAAAATCCAATTTTTATAAATATCTACAATTGCGACATTTTTTAAAACCAAAATTAGACAAAGAAGAGCTGAGAACCAAAACAACAGAGATCGAACACCTTTTACTAAATCCATCTTGTTTAAAAGGACTGATAACAAGGACATATGACATGTTGTCTAACAATTGCACTTCTGCCTAGCTAGGACTTAAGGATGTTTGGGAGAAGGATATTGGTCAAACTATTGAAGAGAATGACTGGGACATTGTATGTGATAATATATATCCGAAATGTATCTCTCTTGGGATCCATGAGCTTAATTAAAAAAAAATTAATAGGATAAATCTTCACCAATATGTATTAAAGAGCCCATATTATACATGAAATAGGGTCATATTTAGGTTGTAAGGGTCTCTAACAACAGTGCAACAACATGCAAGGTCAAAAAACACTTTGATGGTCTTATAATCTGCATTTATTTTTACCTAATTATCCCACCGACTCCCATATGAATCGTTCAGCGATTCATTTGTTCCCAAACCCCTCCTCAGCGTGAAACTAATCTGCGCTGATTGGGCCGATGACAGCCTGCTGCGATTGGTCGACACGGACAAGGCTTCAGCGTGAGACAGAGTGAAATGCCCAGCTGCTAATCTACAATATAAAAGTAGTCACAGTGCATACACGCTTCACAGTGGATTTTGGCTGCCAGTGGGTGAATGTAAATACAGACGATGGACTAGAAAATACTGACGACTAACTATTTTATTGAGCAAAAAGTCCAAGAACTGGCGAGGAGATCTCCTAGCCTCCTAGTCAGTCTTCTTGCTCTTTTCACACACACACACACACAGGGCCTGCGCGTCCATAGAGAAGCGGCTGAATAGAGAGGGCGCGGCGCTCAGTTATATCCGCGAATACCCGTGCGTTACACACACGAGGAGACACAGACACACACACACACAGACACATTACTCCTACCCGAGGACACGACACACACGCCTAGAGCGCTAGTTCAGCTTGCTGGGTGCAATTTAGACACCTCACCTCGAACCTGAGCTGAAATATTTTGAAACTTGACCGTTGCATGTGTGTAAACAGCTGACGATCCGTAATCAAAGCGGCACGCGTCGCGTTTTCAACGTGGCTTTACACGTGATATGAGAATATAAAGAGTTAACCTGATACAGCACACGCGGTTACAAGTAACAAAACACAACTAAATACATAATTTGCAAGCTAGAGTAAACGAGGCAATAATTTTAATCGCACTTACTTACAGTTGTGAAATGGGGGTAGAAACTGATTCATGATGCACTGATCCATGTTCTGACAAAGTCTTCTTTGAAAGCATATAGTTTCCAGAAGCACTCGATCTGCTCAAGGCTGGGCTATATTGCTGATGTTTCATCTTTGATTAGACTGTCCATAATATCCATCTGCACAGCGTGACTTCATTCGACCAGTGTCTGTGTGTGTCTCTGTGTGTGTGAGACTTTTTTTTCTGTTAGTGGGCGGGGCCGCAGGTTTCAAATCTCCCGGGTTTGCGCGCCCAACTACTTGTGTTTCGTGGCTGCGTCATCGCGAAACACCTAATGACTCGTTATCAAGACGACTCGTTTGAAGCACTATGAGTCGACTCTTTTATAGATGAATCAATAGTTTTAAACACTGTACACTAACAGATTTAAGCCTTAGCTGGATATTTCACTTCACTTAGAGCTGTGTGACACACTACATGGAAGGGCATTTTCAAAAACCCATAATATGGGCTCTTTAAGAAAATATTTGCCAAAGCCACAGACTTGTGTTTCTAAAAAAGATAAAGGTACATTCATTCATTCATTCATTGGTTTTGGGATTGTGACAAAATGTTGCCGTTTTGCAAGAAAATACATAAGGTACTGGAAAATATTCTCAAGCTAAATTTTGATATGGCCCCCGCTTTGTATTTATTGCATGGGCAATGTGGGCGATCGCCCAGGGCAGCATCTTGCTAGGGGTGGCACGGATACTCAACCTTTTATTATTTATTTTTTTACTTTATTTTTATCTATTTATTTATATTAACATAGCTATACTTTTATATTAATGTCTTTGTTCTTTTTTATTTTTAAGACTGTACCCTCTGTAACACTTTTATACGTTTTGATGTTAATATTTTGTGAATGTGGGCATACAATAAAAAAAGTAAATAAAAAGAAATGTATTCTGTTCATCAAGGCAGCATTTATTAAATAAATAATTACATTATTATGTAAAAAAGTTAAGCTGTTAACTATTTATTAAAAATTTAAATAACTGCTTTCTTATTGTATGTAGTTTCAAATGAAATGATTACTTCAGTCATTATTGCTTTTATTACTATTATCATTAATATTAATATTATTATTAATAATAATAATCATCATCATCATAATAATTAATATTAGAGTGATTTCTAAAGGATCACGTGACTCTGAAGACCAAAATTGATCAAAAATTGATCTTTAAAATCTCTGGAATAAATTATTAAATTAAATGATACCCTACTTTTGAACAGTTATTTTATAGTGCATTAACATTTCACAATTTTACAATTAGTACTGTAATATTGATGAAATAAATGCAGCCTTGGTGAGCTGGAGAAGCTTATTTTAAAACATTTAACAATCCTGAGGCCAAACCTCTGACCGGTAGTCAAATAATATATATATATATTTAAAAACTGTAAATTGTTTACTAAAATATATTATTATTATTATTATTATTATTACAGACTAGGTACAGATATTTACACTTAAATCTTTTACCATATTTTTATTTGAATAAATATAGCCTTAGAAAGCCTAAGCCTACTTTATTTTGTTTTAAATCTGTCTGTCTTATCTGTCAATGTTACATTTTCCCAGAAGCTGGAAACAATGACTTGAATGGGTGTTTATGATGAGAGCATAACCTTCGCTCTAGCTCTGTGCTTTATGCGAGTCAGATGTGCTCGGAAGAAATAAATTAGGACCAGAATATATTTTTATGCAATCTCCAGTGATTCTCTATTCTCAGGCACAGAGCAGCTGTGTGTAGTGACCACAGTCTGCCCTCAGAAAAACTGCAGACGAAGAGGAATAAAGGCAAGCACATAAAAGAAGACTTAGAGACTCAAATGAGAGGAATTAAATGGGGAAAAGATGGTAAAAATCACAACCGAGATGTTAAATATCAGTCAAAGTGATAGTTTCTTGAGAAAAAACAACAACAACATGTTCTTACGGCCTTATTTAGTGATCTGAACGCTGTCAATTTTGGATTAGATTTGCCAAAATCCTAATTATTAATCATTCATTCATTTTCTTTTCGGCTTAGTCCCTTTATTAATCTGGGATCGCCACAGCGGAATGAACCGCCAACTGGGGGAGAACAACATAGGGAGAACATGCAAACTCCACGCAGAAATGCCAACTGACCCAGCCGAGGCTCGAACCAGCGACCTTCTTGCTGTGAGGCGGGAGCACTACCCACGGCACCACTGTGCTGCCCATTATTAATCACTCATTCAATTGTTCATTTATTTTCCTTCGGCTTAGTCCCCTTATTTATCAGGGGTCCCACAGTGGAATGAACCACTAACTTATCCAGCATATGTTTTACACGGCGGATGCCCTTCTAGCCGCAACCCAGTACTGGGAAACACACAGACACTCATACAATACAATTTAGTTTATTCAGTTCACCTATAGTGCATGTCTTTGGACTGTGGGGGAAACAAGAAAACCTGGAGGAAACCCACATCAACACAGGGAGAACATGCAAACTCCACAAAGAAACGCCAACTGACCTAGCCGATACTCAAACCTGCAACCTTCTTGCAATGAGCCACTGCACCGCATAAACATTAATCAATGAGCTCTAATGATGGTACCAATATGCATGCAAAGGCGATCTTACAATTGAGAAGCAACACGACTGACAAAACTAATTGCGTTCGCAAATTTGCGCGAGCAAAGCAGGTGAATACCGAATGAGAGGATAATCACTCGCACTAACAGCTGAGGTGATGCACGCTCCAGTTTCCTTTTGTGAGGCAACTGTGTCTAGAAACACAACTGATGTGATCGGTTCTCTTTCAAATAGACAAGACAAAAAGTGCTAAACAAGCACCCACAGTCTTGCTGCTTTCAAGATTTCCAGAGTTGACTTAATGTAAGCCAGTTGCTTTCATTTTAATCATTCTTTGAACAGATTACAAATAAAAATTCCTTAATTCTCAAAAAAAAAAAAAGATTAAGCTTGCTTAAAGTGGTTTTAGACTCTGAAAAAGGGTTAATAAGAATAAAAAAAGATGGAAATTAATTTGAGTAAACCTACAGTATAATCTTCGTTATGCTTGTTTGTTAACTGTTGGTTGCTAGGTTACCAATACTACAATCATCCACTCCAAAAACTTAATGGAAGCACACCTAATTCACATTTATTTATATATGAAGAGTTCAGATGCAAAAGCCGCTAAACGCCATTTCCGCCAAAAATGAGCTAATGGCATTAAGTGAATGCTTTAGGCATGTACTACGTTCAACAAATAGTTTTGTTTGAAATCATCTAAATCGCAGCGTCAGCGCATTCAGAAATAACAGTTTGATTGCAAAAGCAGCTAAACGCCACTTGCCTTTGACAGCAAAAGCCGTTATATCCAGAGAACCAATCAGAAGGCGTGAATCGAATCATATGTTTTCAATATAGCAGAGAGCTTATTCACCGGCTTTATGAGGCTGTTTTATTCCGCTTTCGATTTTAAAAGATGGAGTTTGATGAACTGCATGAGCCTGTCTGACTGTCAGTGAATGGCAAATGAAAACATCCCTTACCTCAAAACTCTGTGCATTATAAGAAAAAGTAAACACAGTGTACAGTCGCATGTGTAGCGTGCATTCATAACGTTTGTT